>NW_015386822.1:274274-283829 GCF_001527695.2 Protobothrops mucrosquamatus
GCCCTGAGTCCTACGGGAGAAGGGCGGGATATAAATCCAAATATAAATAAATAAATAAATAAATAAATATCCCAAAATGACTTATTTTTTTCTTTTATTTTGAAACATACATCTATTGATGAATTTGATAATTTTAAAGAGAAAACCTGAGTTTAGATTAATATTAAGGGAAATAAAAAAATTGATGCAGTAGCACTAGCTCTATACAATTAGTCAATTAAGCTGTCTGGACACTTAACTGGAAGTAACAAAGACCAGAACTTTGAAATACTGTTTCTTAAAATTGTCCTGCATTAGCATTAAAAAGGTAAAAGTAAAGATTTCCACTTTCCAGGCATGTCTGATCTAGAGGGTTAGTACTTGTCTCCATTTCTTAGCTGAGGGATCCAGCATTGTCTGAAGACATTTTCCGGGGTCATGTAGCCAGCATAACGATACACCAAGGTGCGTGGAACGCTGTTACCTTCCCATCAAAATAATAATAATAATAATAATAATAATAATAATAATAATAATAATAAAGTTGGAAGGGACCTTGGAGGTCATCTAGTCCAACCCCCTGCTCATTCAGGAAACCCTATACCATTTCGGACAAATGGCTGTCCAGTCTCTTCTTAAAAACTTCCAGTGTTAGAGCATTCACCGCTTCTGGAGACAGGTTGTTCCATTGGTTAATTGTTCTAACTGTCAGGAAGTTTCTCCTTAGTTCTAGGTTGCTTCTCTCCTTGATTAGTTTCCATCCGTTGCTTCCATCTGTGTTACCTATTTATCTACTCACATTAGCATGCTTTCAAATTCCTGGAAGGGCAGGAGGTCTGGGGCAAGAAACGGAAGCTCACCCTATCATGTGGTACTCGGGTCCGAACCCCAGGCTATCAACTTTCCGACTGATAAGCTCAGCATCTTTAACCGCCAAGCCATTGTGCCTCCACATCAGTATTAGGATCTTATTAACTCCCTACCAGTGTTTTAGTGGACAGATTTATATTGAAGACAAATTTATATTGAAGATCAAGAAGTTTCAGGATGGTATTATTATATAATACAGCATATTATATAAGATCCCTACGTATTTGTGAACTTCTATAATTTTTGATAGGTGTTTGTTCTTCATCATGCATTCTACTAATTTAAACAGCACTTCAGGCATCCACTGTTCTTTTCCTGGGTGCATCGTGTGAAAAAAAATCATTGTGACAAATGCAGGTAAGAGTGTTGCAAAATAATTGCTCAAGGGTTTCTTCTGTTGTAGAATGTTTACCGCACCTGACATAGCTATCTTAGGTGCCATCATAATTATTCATTGGGATGTTATTAATATGATTAGATAGATAATGCATCATTTCTTCCACAGACAGAGCATGGGAAAAGGAAGGAAAGAAAATGAGAAAGAAAACACCTGTGTGGAAGTATTTAGCTTGCCAAATGATTGCAATAAATTGATTGTGCAAATATAAAATAAAATATTTATAAAGCTAACAGGCAGTCTATAGGATAAAGGGGTCCTCTCAAGGCAGTTTAGAATTTTAATCAAACTTAAATAAGGCACAATAAAAATCCTGTTAGCAAGTTAATAACAAATAAAAGCCAAACAAATGCAAATATTAAAATCAACTAGGCACTAAAATAAATTCCTTCAAGCTGCTCCATTAAACTTTTATTTATTTAATTTTTTTTTTAAATCAAGGCTGCTTATTACTTATCTAATATATGTTTCAAATACCAAAATATCTACAATGGAAATTGTTATTAGGAAGTAGCAGTTTCTCACTGGTTTGCAATTTAGTAAAGGAAGTGATTCAAACAACATATACATTTTATATTAGACATCTTTAAAAAGTAATGCATTTAATTTGGCCCTTGCAGAAATAGGGACTATGTAGCCCTCTAGATGTTTCCAGACTTAAATTCACTCCATCCCCAGCCAATAGTAAAAGATGCTTCATCTGAAAAGCTACATCAAATCAGTATGGGTCTACAGATACAGATATGAAAATGCAGACTTTTTGCTTCAATCTCTAATACCCTGGGAGATGTATGCTGTGGTGGTGCAGTGATTAGAATGCAGTATTGCAGGCTAACTCTGCCCACTGCCAGGAGTTTGATTTTGACTGGCTCAAGGTTGACTCACCTCCTTCCACGGTCGGTAAAATGAGGACCCAGATTATTGGAGGCAATATGCTGACTCTGTAAACTGCTTAGAGAATGTTGTAAAGCACTAGGGAGCGGTATATAATTCTAAGTGCTATTCTTTCTGAGAAAGAAAAGGAGCCTTATATACTTGTGTCAACGCTGCAAATACTGTATATTCTTGCTTTGACAATATGCAGAACTGTCTGGCATTTTTATAGTTAAACCAGGCAACAGAGAAAAGGGAGGAGAATAAGGATAGCTCGGGAAAAAGAAACCGGAAGTAAATCACATCTTCCAAGTTGATTGGAAGATGTGAACCATGACCCCAAAAGGGGGGGGAATGCTTAAAATGTATATGCGAAACGGAAGAGAAGCCAGACCTAAGCATTTCCACCATGCTGTACTGACGTCTCTGTAACCTTAATAAATGCTTTTAGGAGAAAATATGCCTGAAAGTCCTTTTAAGTGTTTCATTAATCAGACACATGACAACTTGCTTTAGGAGTCTAGGTAAATTATAATCTTCATTGTTTATTTAAATTCAGAATAAGTGAGACTATGCACTAAAGTTTAAAGGATTTTAAAATCATGCATTCCTATTCTGATAATCTCTTCTTGAAAATGAAACAGTCAAATCAGATACTCTAAAACAAGATATGAACTCCTATGCCTATATCAGATTTCACGTCCAAATCTGTGGAAGGAGAATGTCATCAAAATAAAGAACAGGAAGTAGTCAATAGGAACTATGCAAATGGGATTACAAAATACTGTAACTGGCTTTGCTGGAAAGGTCAGATTGCATAATCTCTGCTTCTGCATTTCAACCAGATGTGGAGCATGTAGAAGTACACTTAATCTATACAGTTGGTAAAACAAGTTTAAACACCTGAACAATTCTTTACTTAGACAACATCTTTTGTGAGATTTCACTGTAAATAGATTCGACGCTGATTCAGCTATTTTACAGTTGGAATTATTTTCTGCAAGCTGGGCTTGGTTCTGCAAGTGGATTGGGAATCCAAAATAAAACTAATTATAATTATAAAGAGAACCTATCTGGAAATCACAGTGATCTGCTAAATCTATACCTTCCATTGCACTCAATAATCTTTTCCCATTCAGTTTTGCCTCCTGTTAGGGAGAAGATATTTGTAGAAACACTCACTATGCATTTTTAGACATGAGAATGATTAAAAATGGAATGCTATTATGACCCAGTGTACCATGGGAAATGGCTCTAAATCTTGAACTCAATATATTTTGCTGTGTGAAGCAGTTGTAGAGTACAGTAGGACAAAGCAACCGGGCTGTTTACAGTTGCAAATTGGGAAAAGGGATGAATAAAGAAAGAAGGACTGATTTAAACATAAAATCCTGGCATTGGTGCTGGAAACCCTAATCGAGTCTCATACATTCAGACTATGGATCTTTAACTTCTTACAAAGCCAACTATGTGCAAAAGTTTTGGAATGAACCACGGTATCATTGCTATATAAGCTAATTCATGAAGCCCTGTCTTGTTTTGCATCTTGTGTTTAATTCCAGTGATCTGCAGGAACTCTGTGTGCCCTTAAAAATTGCATAAAAGCATAAAAACAAAACTGTGGGAACATTTTTTTTTCCTGCTGTGATTATAAACTTTGCATAGATATTCTCTTTTGCAGAATTACATAATCTTGTATGGTACTTAATGAAGTGCTGGATGTTAGAAAAATAACTGCAATGTAATTTTGCCCCTGGTATGTTTTCCCTTAAAAGGATTAATACCTAATTCACTTGTGCTTTGTGATCTCTATCATGCAGTAATAAAAATACTTAGCATTTTTCACTTATAAAAATCCACTTTGCAAACATCTCATTATGAAGCTTCACAACAGCCCTGTGACATGAGTAGGGAGGTCAGTTCAGTGCTCTGTTTTAATAAACCACCAGTGCTCAAGCAAATTATAAAATATGAAATCATTAAATCCACTTAAAAGAGAGACAATGTTGAGGAAAGGCTTATTCACTTCATTATGATACAGACAGAGAAGGGACAGAATATGGTTATACTGGTTGCCTGATAATGTTTATAGAAAGCTCTCACACTGGCAAGATTTCACAAGAGCTAGAAATATCATAATGTCTGACTGAATGTTCCTAAGGCAGAATTGATCCTTCATTATCTTAGCTAAAATTGTTGCACATTAACCTCCTTAAAAATTAACCCCTGACTGCCAATTTATAATGCACCACAAGCTGAGAGTCAGCCAATACATTAATGAAAAAGAAATCAAGCTGAGATGACTCCCTTTCTTGAAAATAATTCAGGTAAAGCTGACAGTGAAATTTAAATGCTGTGTACAGAAATAAAATAAAAATAAAATAAAAATAAAAATAAAAAAGGGGGAAAGAGTATTTTAAAGGCTCCTTTTCCCCTGAATACCTGGGCCTGTACATAGCTGCCCAGTAATATTGCAAAGTTAAGGGAGTAGCTAGGAAAAGAAAACAAAACACAGGGGAAGAAAAGATGGTGAAATCATCCCTGCCAGAGCCTCATTTTCTACCAAAATGAGCAGAGTGAAGGAGGATCTAACTCATTGCACAACTACCCTCCTAATTAGTTTATCACTATTTTTGATTTCACAGAAATCTTTAATCCTCCCTTCAAATGTTTCTTGTGGATTCTTAAACAGGAGCCTCCCAGCTACTAAACCCCCTGGACTACTTTTTGAAGCCTGTGAAAATTAATTGAAGCCCATCCCGTCGTCATAAGTCTTCCAAACTGGGGTCCTCTCAGGGCTATTTTTACTTGTTGGGTAATGTTGAGGCATGTCAGAAGCCACAAGCCCTATTTATTGTTATTGGAAGGCTACGGTTTCATCACCTAAGATGAATGTGGTGGGTGTTGGAATGCCTGGGGCGGTTTAAGTAGTGATAAATGCAAACCCTGTGTCTTAATCAAGAAATTATTCTGGAGTTCTGTGAAATATGATTCAGGTTTGCAAATGAGCTGACTTTGGAAAAAGAATGAAACCTCTGCCTCCTTGCCTTTGTTGTATAAAGAGAGCTCCTTCAATCCAAAGAAGTTGAGAAGAGCTTCACCCTTCTGTAGCCACGGATAATGGTTAACTTCCTACTCTACTGTATCTTTTTTTACAGACTGCGATCTAGCTATTGCAGGGTCCCATTTTGCATTCTTATCAGTGGTGGGATTCAGCCGGTTTGCACCAATTTTTTGTTGCCCAGGCCCAGAATGGACTTCCGGAAGCGGCATCCACACAGAGAACCGGTTGTTCACATATTTGAATCCCACCACTGATTCTTACATTCCAATTCTCATTAACTTATACCACAGCTACATCTTATTCTAATAGGTAGATATGACTAGGGCTCCTTAGCATTCCACTGTTAATTACTTATTGCCTATACCAGGGGTAGGCAACCTTGGCTCTTTTATGACTCGTGGACTTCAACTCCCAGAATAATTGAGGAATTGAGGGAAAGGTAGAAATATCCAAAATAGTTGAATAAAACCTGAGTCTGGAGAGCAGAGAAACAACACGCCTCAGGAATTCTGGGAGTTGAAGTCCACGAGTCATAAAAGAGCCAAGGTTGCCTACCCCTGGCCTATACCTATATTATTTATTAAAAGCTACTTTGGTAGTGATGAAGGTTGTTTCTTACTTGTTAAGAATAGTGCGTATGCTTTTAATAAAAGATACCAAGTCCTGGGCTAGAGACATATACAGTAGATGTGGAACAGATGGTGACAGACAGAACCATAACCTTATCAGCTGCTCTTTTGTTATTTCCCCCCCCCCCCATCTGTTGGCTGAAATGGCACCATCTTGGCTAAGTTTGTTTCTTACCAGCATCATTTGAGGAGCAGTACAAAGAATCTGCAGCCACACTTCTCAGAAACTCAGTTTCTTGGTGCTTGCAGTGACAACAGAGCACTTCCTTTACAAATGGTAGCTTTAAAAAGGTAGTAACAATCCTTGAGTGAACATCTGGTGACTTCTTTGCATTTTCCTAGCTATATCTAGTCTGAAAATTAATCTCAAATGCCTTTGAGGAAGAGATGTTTAATTCCTAACAATTTGCACGTCTCTAAGGAAGTGTGAATTTAGCTCCCTGCAGGTAGAAATTTACATTCTTATGCTTTAACTTGCTATTTCATAAATTCCGAGCGAGAAGGGGGACTAGCCTGTGGATAATCTGTAGTTTTCCACCACCTTTAGTGAAGGTCTTCTTACAGATGTCCACCACTGCACTGTTGCTGTCAAGTCCTGGAGTGCCATCTTCTATCTATATCATTAATTTTCTTGATATGGATAAGACTTCTTTAAAAATATATAGTTTGTGAAGCTTGTTATAATCATATGGTTGATCTTTAGGTTTTTCACATGTAGCCAATCTATTTTGACATCTCTCCAGTAGGCATCCAGGCTCAGGATAAATCACTAAAATACTCTCTTGCCAAATAGTATCTCTGATCATTCAGTCTGACTATCATCTGGTCTGCTGAGAGTTCCAGCTTCACAAAATATACATGGATATTATTATTTTTTGCTCTTTTACTACTTTGTTGATACTCCACCGAGAGTGTGATCATGTAGATGTATTGACAGATACTATGAAGAACTTTGATTTAATTAATTATTGGAGTCAGTTTGGTGTAGTGCTTAAGGCACGAAACTAGAGACTGGAAGATTGTGAGTTCCTACCTCAGACATTAAGCCACTTGGGTTCTTTTGGGCCAGTCACTCTCTGTCAGACTAGGGAAGAAGGCAATGGTAAACCATTTCTGAAAATGTTGCCAAGAAAACTGCAGGGATTGCCTGGCCAGGAGTCAAAACTGAATCAAAGATATGGGCACACGGACGCCCATGCGCACACACACACACACACACACACACACACAAATTAGAAATCCCAATCCAGACTGTGACTTTGGCATGAGAGATGGACACTTTATTATTCCTTCTTTCTATAAATAAGAATATTCATTCAACATGTGGGGGGGGGGGTTGTGTATACCAATTGCATGGGAAGTAAAATTCTTATTCACTTTAACTGAATTTCCCTGCCCCTCTCATTATAATATGAAGAAAGTGCAAAGGCTTAATCTTGTTATACATTCAGTGCTGGGGTTTTAATCTTCATCAGAACCTCAGATGGGTTATTTGCAAAAGAAAACTCCAGTCTCCAGGGCCAAATCACTATTCTGGTATATTCGGGAGAGGGAAACGTGTAGGTTATCATTCTGTATTTGGAACTCTGTTGCTAATCCAGTTATATAAATCTTGGAGAGCAGGAGCCAAGGGAGCTACCTTCTCTTCTTCCCATTTGCTCTGCTTCCTATAATCTATCAGACATACTTTCCAAAATAACCACAGTCAAGTATGGGTTGTGCCTACTCCTATCTCTTCCCCTCAGTCTCTTGTCTTCTGCTTGCTCTGCTTCATCTGTTGTGGTGGGGAAAGGCTTCTACAGCGGAAGATGGTGATAGACGACAGGATGATAGAGCATGTGTGGGGGGTGCTGGAATCTTGAATAACAGAAGGGACTTTGGAGGTCTTCTACGCCAATCTCTTGCTTAAGCAGGAGACCCTATGCTCTTCTGGACAAATGGCTGTTTTATTTCTTCTTAAAAATCCCACCCACAACTTCTGGAGCCAAGCCATTCCACTGATTAATTGTTCTCATTATCAGGAAATTTCTACTTAGTTCTAGGTGGGATCTCTCCTTGTTAAGTTTCCATTTGTAACTTCTTGTCCTACCCTCAGGTGCTTTAGAGCAGGGGTCCCCAGCCCCCGGGTTGCAGCCCACTACTGGGCTGCGGTCTGTCTGAAACTGGGCCGTGCGAGTGATGGGCAAGTGTTCATTTGTGCGAAGCTCCACTCACACAAGCGGCGTGCTCTTGCACGAAGCTCTACTCGTGTGAGCGGAGGGTGCTTGAGCAGGGGGCCGCTTGTGCTCATGCGCAAAGCTCCACTCACATGAGCAGAGGGTGCTCGCACATGAAGATCCATTTGGGTGAATAGAGCTTCGTGTGTGAGCACTCTCCGCTCATGTGAGTGGAGATTCTCGCACAAACACACGCACCCTCTACTCAAGCACTCGCCGCTCACTTGTAAAGGTGCATTTGTGCTAGTGGAGGGCACGCGTGCCTGCAGCTTCCACCAATGTAGCTGCGCACGCATGCGCATGGCACACACATCTCCCCACCGGGCCGGGCCACCAAAGTGGAAAATTTGGAGACTGCTGCTTTGCAGAATAGGTTGATGCTCTCTTCTCTGTGACAGCCCCTCAAATATTGGAAGACTGCTATCGTGTCACCCCAGTCCTTCTCTTCATTAAACTAGACATGCCCAGTTCCTGCTTTTATATGTTTTAGCTTCCAGCCCCCTAATCATCTTTGTTGCTCTTCTCTGAAATCTACATTTTAAAGCTTTCAAGCCACTAAGTGAAAAGTCTGCTTTTAAATGTATGTGTTTGTTTGTTTGTATGTGTGTGTGTGTGTGTGTTTTCTCTTCAGCTTAATAGGACCATCTATCTACTACATGAACAGTTGGCTTTTTGCTAAATATAAATCTATTAACTAAAACAAAACAAATAGAAGTAAAGTAGGTACAGAAGCAGCTGTGCAAGGGCGAGGAATTAGAAAATAGATCTAACAAATTATATGTATGTACACTCTGAATCCTTCAAAAACAATTTGAAAGCAGCAATTTAGATAGCAAGTTACTATAGCATCTGCTGTTCATTAAAGCAGCTCATCTTTTTTCAGGTTTCTACCTGGGCCTGATAAAAAGTGTGGCTCCTTTAATTAATAGCACAAAGATGTTGTGCTCATGCGAGATTTAAAGCACTTCTGAATCAGTTTACTACATAATTTTTGTTTGAATTATATTGCACTTTTTCTCTAGGCAGTTTACAAGGAGGTTTTCCCTATTGTGAACAGGAAGGACTGAGAGTCCAAAAGTCACTAGACTATGGATCTCCCCATCTAATCTCACACTTCATCCCCTACACCACACTATTGCAATTGTTTGTATCAGCAAGAGATATGGTACTGCAAGCATGCGATCTATCCTGGAAAGGAAGAATGTAAAATGCCTTCTTGTTTCTGTTGAATTTTGCTATGTATATTTGCAATTTGGCATGTTGGCACATATTTTGAGGTGTGCTTTAGGCAATTTGGTGGCAATTTAGTGAGTTTGGGTGTGCATAGGTTAGATAGGTTATGTTGTATAGGTTTGCATTTGCAGATGAAGAATGGCTGTTGGTACTTCGGGGTAACCTGCTATAAGATTTAATGAAGTATCGTGTAACATGTCCTGAAATATGCAGAATACACCCATTGTTTATATACTATAAAAACCAAGGCGGGCATTTTGGCTTTGCATTTCAAAGCTTTGTGCGCATGAGGAT
>NW_015386822.1:284934-302840 GCF_001527695.2 Protobothrops mucrosquamatus
CAAAAGTCTGTTTCTCCGAAGGATTGTTTTCCTTCTGTAATTCTTCAGATGCCTCAGTTGTAAGATGTGGATATTTGAAGTGGAAAAATAATAATCAATACAAGCCTTGGTTGACCTGGTTAATGGTGTTATTACACATACTGTGTTTACATTCTGTATTCTTAGTCATGGTGATTTTTAACATGTAACCCTTTGGAGCGTGATGCTTTCATGCTATGCCCTTGCCATTTCACTCTGCACTACTAAGTGCTGTTTTCCTAGGAAGGTCTTGAAATGTGGGGCATTATGTATGAGTTATGCTAATTTGTTAGGGCAATGAATACGTTAATTTCATTAGCAAATGGCCTCAAAGCAATAATTACTGGTGTAGGTGTGTCAGAAACTATCATGTTCAGTTTTGCCAGTTAATTATTAAGATTTTGTTCTGAGAGACCCAGATTTGACATCCAGTTTCAGTTTAGCCACAAATAAACTTGAGAATAAGGAAGGAAAATACAAATTCAGCCTATGTGTGTCTAGTACGGCTACCAATAATGTGCCAAAATGATTACTGTTATAGATGTGAAGTTGCCATGAACATCTCCCCAAAAGGCAAATCAGGATAAAAATAGCAATTGCACTTTTTTTGGTCCTTCTCCTGTTATATTATAACACATTGGTGGATTCTTATTCTTTTAGAATATTATATTTTTGTGGAGTTTTGGTGCTCTCTGAGCTTGATTGTTGGTTTGTAGACGTTTCATTACCCAGCCAGCTAATATCATCAGTGCTCATATTATTTATTATGACATTATTACATTTTTTAAGACTGGAATTTGCTCAAATTAGTGCAAGTTTTGATATGGCCCTAAACTCTATTGCTGCTGCACGCCTTTTGCCAGCATATGACACAGAGGGATACTGCTGTATCTCAATATATCCCTCACACTCTAGTCAGGCAGGCACTCAGAGTTCCCCAATTTGAGTTCCAGCTTTGTGGACCGGTGGTGGTGGGGAGAAGGGATGGTTCTGCGTGAGCAGCAGGCAACCACGTGCACACAGGCGTGCAGCTCCCTTTGCACTAGTGGCAGTTAAGCACACACACAGCTCCCTTTGCTTGAGTGGCAGGCAAGCGCACCTGTTACTCGCGCAAATGAGTGCAGGCACACACGCTCACCTGCTGCTGATGCAAGTGGGGATGCACGCTCACCTGCCACTTCTGCAGCCCAGTTCCGAATGGCTCACAATCCCATAGTGGGCCACAGTCCGGGGGTTGGGGACCCCTGCTGTAAGAAATAAATGTTAAGTACAGTAAGAAGGATTCAAAGACATCATATTGCTCACTGTATTTCTGCACAGCTCTTGAGTTTGTCACTGAAAACCCTGGAAATATAAATATATGGCTCCAATTTCTCAGTCAATGGAACACCTAATGTTAATTACAACTAATGAACAAGTTACTTACAAACATAAGTTATGTATGGGCTAACACAATGAAAGATGGTCCTCCATTATTTA
Organism: Protobothrops mucrosquamatus; assembly: GCF_001527695.2. Taxonomy (NCBI): domain Eukaryota; kingdom Metazoa; phylum Chordata; class Lepidosauria; order Squamata; family Viperidae; genus Protobothrops; species Protobothrops mucrosquamatus. Next base: position 286,432 of record NW_015386822.1, read on the forward strand.
CACTGGGGGAAATGACCCACATTTTGAGGAGCCTTCAAAATATTTTCTTGATAGTTTTTCCTTTTTTCCCCTCTTTTTAGACCTTTAGCTATTTTTGTTGTTGTGTTTAATTTTTTGAAAAGGTTAAAAATAAGTCACTGAAAAAGTAACCAAAACCTTCTCCCATAGCCTCACTGGTCTTCATAAGTATATTATTTTTAACTGAGGGGAATTATTGAGATACTTTTAATGTTTAATGTGGATTTCAAACTTTCTACCAAACTATAAGAATCGTAATTTAAAAATTGGAATGCATTATCCAGAGATGAAACGAAAGCTATAAAATTTCCTAACATTTGAAATCTGAAGTTTAAAAATAGGGTGTATTTTGATAGTACTTTTGTTTTACAGAATATATTGAAATTGTTTTTTTGCTAACTTGTGTATTAAATGCAAATAAAAGTTGAATAATAAATTATGGGAAAAACTGGTTACAAATTTATGCATGTGTTTCTTGGAATAAACTTCAGTTATTGCATTGATATGTGTAATGAGTTTTTTTTTCCTATATCCAATCAGCTTTCAGCAAGTCATTCTTGAAATATTTGTAATTTTTGGTAATGGTATCACCTTGCTCCAAAAGCTAGGAACTTTTTTTGATGTCTCTGAAGGTTTTAGATCAAATTAGGGGTGAGAGAAATGCAAAATACAATTGAAGTAACATTTATTAAAATAGCCTTAAGGTTTTTGCTATGGTTTAATAAAATTTTAATGACATAAAAGCTCTGGTTGTTGAAATGCATTTTGCACTTAAGCTTCATTAAAACTCATTCACTTATAGAATCTGATATTAGTTAAATAAACATCTTTGTTTTCTAGTGACTTTTTATAATCACCTTAAGGAAACAGTTGAAGGAAAGGGGATGCATAACCAGGTGGATTTAATTCAGGGTGCCACAGGGAGGTGAATGGCTGGAAGGTGATATGGGGTAACAAAGCCAATAACATCACAAAATGAAAAAAGATTTTAGCAAATACTAGAGATCAGTGGTAGCTGCACATTCCCCCATCACTTAAGAAATTCATAGAGCAATGATGATGGTGATGATAATGGTGTTTAACAAAGCAAATGACCATTATTATTTCCCATGGGGAAGTCAGGCTATTCTTTTTGATACCAAATTATTCTTTTAAAAAAGAGAGAAGATGTTGGTATTTGATATTTTTGTGTGGAGGGGTTGAGAAACCAGTAAGATCTGTTTGTATTGTGATCATGAATCACTTACTAGGGTTGGGCTAGACATTATCAGAAAAATGCTGTAGTGTCACTCAGGAGTGGTTTCTTTCATCTTCCTGGGAACACCAAATATTCTTTTTTTCCCCCTCTCACACGTTTCTAGATACTTGGAATGAAATAATGTCCACCCATTAATGGCGCATCATGCATAGATATGGGAAATGGCAGTTACCAGTGCCAGTTACTTGACACATATGACACCACTGCTCTGTGAGCTGCATTGACTCCTGTTGTGTTTCCAGGTGCAATTCAAGGGACTGGTTTTTCATCTTTAAAGCCCTTCATGGCTTAGTACCAAGTTACCTATGGATCATCTCACCCCAATTGTCTCTACCCATTCTACCCAATTTGATAGGAAGGGCATTCTCCTCAGCTAAGAGTGTTGGCAAGCAGATCCCAGAAGAAGAGCCTTCTCTTCAGTGGCATCTGTCCTTTGTAACCTCCCTGAGATTAGATTAGCTATTTTCTGTTGGCCTTGCATATGGCCTTGGAAATTTGGCTTTATACTCTAACCTAGGGCCTGGGTGTCAGCATTCCCAAATAAACATGACCAGATGAGCTAATTCTATTTTATTGTAAAGCTACATTAACAGAACCTTGCAAGTCTGAAAGTACAGATCTCCTGCTGTCTCATTTACAGTCTGAAAAGCTAAGGAGGGTCCCTTCTGAGCGTCTTTCTCCACCCATTATGCAGCTGTGGGCCATGCCCTCTCTTATCTATCATTCCCTAAGTAGCATCCCTTTGCCCTGCCTTAGACATGAAAGCCGGCTGGGTGACTCTCTCAAAGTCCAACCCATCTCACTCTCTCAAAGTCCAACCCATCTCACAGGGTTGTTGTTGTGAGGAAAATAGGAGGAGGAAGGAGTATTAGGTATATTTGCCACCTTGACTTATTTGTAAAAACAATAAAAGCAGGATTTAACAAATATTTTTTTAAAAAAACTCTCTTGGTTTATCCCCCAAAAGTGGATCCTATACTTGGAGGAAAATGCTAGGGAAAAAAGTAACTTAAAATTTAAATGACATTTATTACCCAAAAAAAGGTCCTTGCCCTATCAAGGTACGAGCAATAGTTATTAGAAAACTTTAAATATTATGACAAATTTATGCTTAGACCAAACTATAAAACCGTGTAAGGTATTTTATCTAGAGAAGCTAAATAGGATGAAAATGGTTATTAATGCTGTGTGAATATTCAATTTGAGAATTTAGTTTGGATAATATATATTATAGTAAATGTTTCTCTCCATGCACAGAAATGGCTTTTTTTCTGAATTAATTTGGAAATCCCAATCCCATCAACCTGATCTGATTCTGTTCAATTGTCTGAATTGAATTGAATCAATTTTCTAAACTTATTTGAACTGTCAAATCAAGTTAGGATTTTTTTTCCTGAATCGGAATGACAATTTGAATTGAATTTGTATGACTTGCATACCATGCTAGCTGTAGAATCCTCATCAGAACTACACAGTTTTATTCAGAAGTGACATACTTTCTGATAAGGCTTCATAAGTCTGTTTTATTAATTTCAGCAAACTGCCATAGAAGTTAAACCAGAAGAACTTCATTTTAAAGATAGTGGAAAGTATTAAAAAATATCTTGGATGGTTCCTTAATAATTAAAAACTGTATTGTTCCAGTGAAAGATAACATCTTTATATAATTCAAAGAGCTTTTGATATAGTTTGCTTTTAAGTGTTAAAACTAGTTTTGTTTTCTATGTGTTGAAACATGTTCTCATGTCTTTCAGCAAGGCATCTACTATTGTTTCCTTAACACTTATTATTCCAGTCAGAATACCAAAATAAATGTTTGAATTAATGTTATACTTCCCACAGCGATCAGATTGTTTCTATTGTAACTTTGACATGGATTGTCATTATTATATCACTAATATGTGAAGACCTGTGGGGTATAGTTTCTGACATGTTTCATTATATCATAATCCCTCCATTTTCCATTTGTGTCTGTCTGTCTGTCTGTCTATCTACACACACACACACACACACACACACAACATATATACATATGACATATTTTACTATTTAATCAGATAGCTAGCTGGCTGGTTGGCTGGCTAGCCGGCCAGCCGGATGGATGGATGGATGGATGGATGGACGGACGGACGGACGGACAATAAAAATATACTGTATTCTGAACCTTGACCATAATCAATGTCTCTCATATTACCCCAGTGGATATATTCTCATCAGATATCTGGAAGGTCCATAATTTTATCACAGGCTGACAATTGAAGAAACACAAGAGAAAAAACACAAAAATTGAAACAACAGATTATTAGTTCACTGGGGTTAGGTTAGGAATGTAAAATAATTTGATGTAGAGAGTAATGGCATGATTGACTAGTACAATAAAGACACTCCATGGAAGAGACTAGTGTATCTTCTTGACTGAAATATTTCATACCGACAGTGATGCTTACAGACATGTCAAACTCGTGACGTCACATGACGTCGTGCAACATATCGGAGTTTTTTCGCCATTGCCGGCAATGGGATGGGCGTGGTTTCCTGATGATGCGTCTGGCCCACAGGCCGGCAGTTTGACACCCCTACCTTAAAACATTGCACACAAAAAATATACTTTGAAGAAAATTGCAAACAAAAATATAAACATGTAGTTCTATTAAGTGCATGTACTAACATACATGTATCAAGAGGAACTTAATGCAAAGCTATACATACACAAGATACATACATTAGAGAAATTTGCGTGTGAGTTGTGAAAACAAAACAGAGAAATTTGATGGAAAGTTAACATCTGTGACACTACCACTGATCGATACATTCTGGCTGAAATCATTTTGTGTGCATTCTGAGAAGGTGTTAGCCTTTTCTGCTTGGCTTTGAGGTTGATAAATGTTCCACATTATCTTTAATTTCCATAAAATGGTTCTAATCTTTGCTTTCTAATAAATGTATGAAGGTGCCCCGAGGATACTTTTGGTTTTACATTATAGGTGCCTTGGTTAGAGATTATGAAGAGAAAGAAAAAATGTCATTACCAACATAGATGCTTAAAACTTGCACTCATGATTGAGAAAAATAAAAAGAGTAATGGAAGCGTTTTGAGGTATGTGATGACTTTGCTCATCTCTGAAAAACATTTCATTGGATGAATTATTTCTTCTGGACATATCTATGTCCAACTTATCCTCCCTCACCAACTGTACAATTGTCTAATTTATTCAAGCATTCACATTTTATGTCGAATTGTTCTCAACCAGCAAAGTGTTGTAAACCCAGATTCATGTTCCCACTGATAGACCCAAATCATCTCTTACTGATTCTTCCAAAGGATGTTACACGTCCTTGCCCTCTTCTCTACTCAATTTTGAACCAGGCATGATTTACTTTAATCATATACCACTTTTATTGCATTCACTAAGCAAGCTTCCTGTTTTTAGAAAACATTCCATAATTCAAGCTTATTCACTTTATTATAAATCAACAAACATAGAATAAAGTTTTTCTCAATTTCATATATTTTTCAATGACCTTCTAAAGAGCAAAAATCCGAGCTGTGCACCTTTGATTTGTACACTGCACTTTTTAAATTGATTCTTTATCACCTCTGCTATCCTTTCAATCAGAGGTCTATCAAATACTTGGCCAGGCAAACTAATCTCCCTGTAATTTTTACATTTACTTTTTGGTATGATTCTCTTTGTAATAATGCCATTATTGTACCTTATATAATTATCAGACACAGCTGCAGGTTTCACAGGCCTCTTAAAGAAGTCAGGCGATTGAACTCTCTGTGCCCTCAGCTTTACCACTTTTTACCCTTCTCACAGCATGTCTGACTTCCTTCATATTATTTTACCTAAGAGAGCATCCGTCTCAGTTCAACTCTTTGATGCTTCCCATCGTTCCACTATCTTTCTCTAAAATAGTCATCCCAGTACTACTTATTTCAGTCTCACCCCATATTCATTCTGCAGGAGACTCTTTTTGTTTTAGCAATTTTCATCTGAAATCCATGCAGATCTGCTTGTGAAGAAACAGATTCATGCTCAATGAGTGACAGTGGCAGATATTGGGTGCCCCTGGATCTGTAGTTCTTCTATTTTTGGTCTTACATTTCCTTATTCAAGATTGGTGTGCATCTTGAATCCATCTTGAAGAGCAGGAGTTGCTGTGGCCAAGACAGCCCTTGAACAGGTACATGTAGCACAGGGGTGTCAAACTGCCAGCCTGCGGGCCGGACGCATCATGAGGAAACTGGGCCCACCCCATTGCCAGCAATGGGGAAAAACCTCCAAATTATGTATTTCCCTGGACCAGATAGTCATATACACCTGATGAATGAATTGGTATAATGTGCTTTACATGAGGTTGCCCTTCAAGATCACTCAGAAGTACAACTGGTCCAGAATGCAGTCCTCAACTTACAATAGTTCAATTAGTGACCGTTGAAAGTTAGTGAAAAAAATGACTTATGATCATTTTTCACACTTAGGACCATTGCAGGATCCCCATGGTCATGTGATTTACATCCGGATGCTTGAGAGTTGACTCACATTTATGACAGTTGCAGTGTCCTGGGGTCATGTGCTGACCTTTTGCAACCTTCTGACAAGTAAAGCCAGTAGGGAAACCAGATGCACTTAACAACTGTGTTGCTAATTTAGCAACTGCAGCGATTCACTTAACAAATCTGGCAAGAAAAGTTGCAAAATGGCGCAAAACTCTAACAAATTTCTCATTTGGCAACATAAATTTTGGGCTCAATTGTGGTCATACGTTGAGGACTATCTGTAGTGTGGGAAGTGTTGGACCTTCCTCATTATGCCTATGTGATCCCACTGTTCTGACAGCTGCACTGGTTATAAATTGGCTTCCAGGTATGATTCAAGATGCTAGTTATCTATAAAGCTCTTCATAGAATTGGGCTTATCTCCAATTCCCCCATCAATTAAGCAATGTCATCTTGTGGAATCCAGGAAGTATGCCTTCTCTGATGTGGTACCTGTCCTTTTTTCTCTAATATATAATAATAATAATAATAATAATAATAATAATAATAATAATAATAATAATAAAGTTGAAAGGGATCTTGGAGGTCATCTAGTCCAACCCCCTCCTCAGGCAGGAAACCCTATACCATTTCAGACAAATGGCTGTCCAGTCTTTTCTTAAAAACTTCCAGAGTTGGAGCATTCACCACTTCTGGAGGCAGGTTGTTCCACTGGTTAATTGTTCTAGCTGTCAGGAAGTTTCTCCTTAGTTCTAGGTTGCTTCTCTCCTTGATTAGTTTCCATCCGTTGCTTCTTCTCCTGCCTTCAGGCGCCTTGGAAAATATCTTGACTCCCTCTTCTTTGTGGCAGCCCCTGAGATATTGGAATACTGCTATCATGTTCCCCCTCGTCCTTCTCTTCATTAAACTAGACATACCCAATTCCAGCAGCCTTTCCTTATATGCTTTAGCCTCCAGTCCCCTAATCATCTTTGTTGCTCTTCTCTGTACTCTTTCTAGAGTCTCAACATCTGTTTTACATCGTGGTGACCAAAACTGGATGCAGTATTCCAAGTGTGGCCTTACCAAGGCATTGTAAAGTGGTATTAATACTTCACATGATCTTGATTCTATCCCTCTGTTAATGCAGCCCAGCACTGTGTTGGCTTTTTTGGCAGCTGCAGAACACTGCTGGCTCATATTTAAATGATTGTCCACTAGGACTCCGAGGTCCCTCTCACAGTTACTACTATTGAGCAAGGTACCCCCTATACTATACCTGTACATTTGGTTTTTCTTGCCTAAATGTAGAACCTTACTTTTTTCACCATTGAATTTCATTTTGTTAGATAGCTCCCAGTGTTCAAGTCTGTCCAGATCCTCCTATATCCTAAGCCTGTCTTCCCCAGAACATCTGGGGAAATATGGCAAATTGAATATATCTCTGCAAAAGGGAAGCCAACAATCATGGCAAAGACCAAGGAACTGCTGAATAGATTGGATCCTTGGAACCTCTCCATATAAGGAGGGGGATGGGAGGACATTTTCCCTAGGTTTAAGCAGAGGAAGATGATGGGATCAATCATCTTGCTCACAACCGCAGTAGCACTTTTTAAAGGACATTTTGCAAGCCTCACTTTCTAAACAGTTTTGGAAATTGCCCATTAGCCATTTTAAAGCTCTTAGGGGACTTCAGGAATGACAAGTTTGAAAAGTTACCACCTGAGTTTAAACAAAGAAAAAATAAGTATAAGCTTAAGAAATTAAAGGATTTGGAGTAAACAGCAAAAAGCCAAATAGGATTTTGGTATAAGGAAGTTATAAATGAATTAAGCATTCAAATAAATTTGGATGATTGATTTTTGCTTTATAATTAATTTTGGAATTAATTATAAAAAAATAAATAGCTTTTTGTGGGAAACAGACCTATTTTAGATATCCTGGCTATTGTAAGCCATAACAAAGCCAATTTATTATTTTAGAAACTGGACACTAGAGGGGGCTAGAGATTCTAAGCAAAAGGGGAAAAATGCATGCCTGGTCTTGATGTCAGTTAAGGCCAGTTTGGTCTAGTGCAGTGGTTCTCAACCTTTTTAATGCCGTGACCCCAACCGGTTGTAAGTCGAGGACTAAACCGGTCGTAAGTCGAGGACTAAACCGGTTGTAAGTCGAGGACTACCCAACTGGTCGTAAGTCGAGGACTTTCCCTGCCCGGGAGCGCCACGCATGCATGGTTCCGCCTCCTGCGCCGGCCGAGGCGTAGCTGGCAAGCGGCAGAGACGGAGCAGGCCGACCACAGCTGGCCCAGCTCAAGGGAGGTAAGGCACCCACTGGAAAAGGGAAAAAAATGGCGGACAGCCTTGCTTGGCGACCCCCGTGAAATGGTCGATTGACCCCAAATGGGGTCACGACCCATAGGTTGAGAACCGCTGGTCTAGTGGTTAGGACACTGGCTAGAAACGAGGACACCATGAGTTCTAGTCCTGCCTTAGGTATGAAAGTTGGCTGGGTAACTTTGGGCCAGTCATTCTCTCTCTGCTCAATTATCTCACACGGTTGGGGTTGTGGAGAAAAGAGGAGGAAGGAAACAGTATTATGTATGTTTGCTGCCTTGAGTTATGTATAAAAATAATAGAAGTGGCATAATAAATAAATAATACTGAGACTTACAAAATGACACAAAACTTTATAATACTGAAAACATTAAAGAAGACTTTTGAAGACTGGAGCCAAAAATCAGCGCTGTCAGTAGTGATGACTGTTTCTATGTGTAGACTATATCCAAAAGATGCTAACAAATGAATGACAGATACGGAACAAATTTTATCTGACAAGACAGAAAAAGTACTGGAAGTGGAACTACCAAAGACAGATCATGAGAATGATTTGGAAAAGGACGTTTTATTGGATATGCAAAAGAAACTGGCTGAAGTTATAAAAAGTAAAAGGAAATACAAATGATACACCAAAAGAATGATGTGAAAAAAAATATTTTCAGATTAGGTCAACAAAAGAGGCTTATTAAAGCCTTGAAGAAATCTGTGCAATGGAAAAAGAAAAATTGAAGATAAATCCAGTGGCAATATTTGAGTGAATTAAAGATTAAGACTGTTAGAAGTAAAAGGAACAAATATAAAATTGATTTATTTGGTCAAGATCAAAATAACTTTTTTTTTTTTTTTGCAAAATGTTGGCAACTGTTTATGGATTTTTTCCTGAAACCAGGATTAAAAAGTTAATGTTTTATGGATTTGCTTATAGATAAGGGATGGGATATCGGATGAAGAGATACCTGTAACCTTGCAAAAGAAGAATTACTAAATTTATTATACTTGTTGTTGGAAATCATTTCTTTATATTTTTATTTTCTTTTTTAATTATATTCTTTTTCCCCTGTTTCTTCTTTCTTTCTTTTCCTGCGCTTTGTTCCTTTTTTCTGTTCTTTTAGTTTGTTTTAGTTTTTACTACTGTAATCAAAATTCTTTGTAAAAATTATATTCTAAATATGATATATTGGAAAGATCCTATTGGTTCTCATTTTGATGATATTAAAAAAGCTACTAAAGACCTGACTATTCTCGCAGGCTCTGGGACAGAGTCAATGTTGACCCTCTACTGAATGGATCTTCTTTGGTTATATGTTGTTTTGGGGAGCTGTTCATGATTCTTTTTTGTGTTTTGTATAATAATTTTAATTGCAAGATAGCCAGAGTCATTGGGATTTGGGCAGCCTATGAATTACATATGTATATATGTAAACATAAATAAATAAATCCAATTCCAAAATAATTTGTTTCCAGCAAGATAATTAAGTTTTCCAAATTTGTATCAATTTCTATTTCCTTAATTTCATTAATTGATCTTTGAGCAGTGATGGGATTCAAATATGGGAACAACCGGTTCTCTGTGTGGATGCCGCTTCCAGAAGTCCATTCTGGGCCTGGGCAATAAAAAATTAGCTACCGGTTCTGCCGAAGTGGTGCGAACTGGCTGAATTCCACCACTGTCTTTGAGCCACAGTGACGCAGTGGTTAGAATACAGTATTGCAGGCTAACTCTGCTCACATTGCCAAGAGTTCAATTCCCTTGATCCTGACCAGCCCAAGGTTGACACAGTCTTCCATCCTTCCAAGGTGGGTAAAATGAGGACCCATATTGTTGGGGGGCAATATGCTGACTCTGAAAACCACTTAGGGCTGTAAAGCACTGTGAGGCGATATATAAGTCTAAGTACTATTGCTATCTTTGCCATTTACTCCTTTTACATTCCATAGCCCGTAACCTCTGCTTCTCATCATGGGTTTGGTCAATCAAAGCTTCCATATAAACTTGTTAGAAAAAATAGGTTAGCACCTTTATTTGTACCCTTGTCCTTTGGTGAAGATAACTGATCAATTTTAGAAGATACTGGTTATTGTGCCAAATTAGATGTCACTTTTATCTCTTCTACATTCTCATGGTTTTCTGGGCAAGCTAGTAACTCTAATGCAGAGACTACTTGTAAGCCGGCATATTGGTGTCTCCATCCATTAAATAGTTGATGCAGATATATGTCTTCTTTGTCACCAGATAGCAAAATTAAATAATTACAATATATAGAAGATTCATTGAGCTTGCATTTTTCTATCTTGTAATGTTACTTTGACTAAATAATGATATAACAGAAAATTTATGCATTGTGAATGCAATAGAAGATGTATGCAACACCCCACCCCCCCAAAAAAACTATATAGTTTCTGACAATCTTATGGCAGCTTACAGTAATTAGCATATTATGATTGTGAAGTTCAGTCTTCACGGAAACATTAAACCCTGATAAAATGCATTTATGAATTGTGTGTTTATGTGTGTGTATGTGTATGTATGTATGTATGTAAACATTTAAATAAAAAAGGTATAAATAAATGAATATAAGATCCTTTATAGGATGCAGGGCTGTATAAACATGGTAAGGGTTACCGTCTTGAACAACCAAATAAACTTTTGCACATCAAAAGAAGAAATTCTTTCCCATAACATTTTTATATTTGTTATTATTTTGTTGCTTATTTCTGACTAGGAATAACTTTCATAAAGATTGCTTATTTCTAGTTCTTACAGATGAACATTAGTTTTGTGTTACCTTCAATAATAATCTAATAAATGGATTCTGGACACAGAAGAGTTTTATGAACACAATTTGAGGACAGATATTCATCATCTGTATCTCATTTAGGTTATTAGAGAATCAGTGCTCTTGTCACAAGAACTGTTTCTGGATTGAGTAAATAAAATGTAAATCTTGACAGATACAACTGGTTTAACAGCAACTTGCTCAGGATTTATTGTCTGTTAGTGCAAGTGAGGACACCAAATACTCTTTTGTACTGTGGCTTTTCTAAAAACAAAACAGAATGATGACATGCAGAAACAACAACTTCTAATAGTGAAAGCAAAATAAGCTATTACTTATTACGAGTGCACTGTTTATTATTTTTTTTAACTCAGACGTAGGAAAAAAAACCACCACATTTTGAGACAAATGGGAAGCAGTAAAGGTGTTGCTAAACGTAGCTGTTGGGATGAATTATTTTTCTTGTTTCAAGAAATGTGCCCATTTATAGGAACACATACTTTTCACACTTAACAACACTATAACTGCATTTGGCTTTTTATCCTGAGGCTTTTTTTCTCAATAGTGCAAAACTTAACAGATTGCCGTTTTGCAATGATAATAATAATAGTAATACAAATAATATTAAAAATATTAAAAAACAATGCTTTGTTGTTTAATTAGTTTTAATAAATTAATAGTAACAATTTAATACATTTAATACTTTCAATTAATTTCAGCTTTATGTAGTCATGCCATATTTTCCTATCAAAGCTGTTGGAGCTGAAAAAAATGAAGGGATGAGATATACTGCTTATGTTACATCTCACTGTAAGTCGTTCTTAAGACTTTGTGACAGTCAGAGGAGTAATCTGTTCTACTGGCAGATATTGTTCCCTCCCAAAATGAGATCAGGAGTTGCCAGGCGGTGGGGAGGGAGGGTAACTATGCCAGTGGCTATTACGATCTTTGGAGCTCAAGTGATTAGCTTTCTACTGTATCACTTTCAGATTTGCCTTTATAAAGATCTCGATCAAAGATTTTAAGGTCTCTTCTCCAAGTGACCTGGAATGTATTCAAACACTTTGTTCTGTTTGGAATTCATTTTCTCAAAGAGCTGTTGGAATTCTCTAACTGACCTGGATAGTTTGCATTCAGCCCAGGAAAAAAGGCACTGAATTCAACCATAGACTAATATCTTATTTTACTAGGACCAGAGGGAGCCAACCTAGAATGGAAAATATGCTTTTGATATCGGTCTTCACCATGATTATCCCTCCCCCCAAGTCATGAGTGGTCTGCATGGAATTTTTTTTTTTATCTCAGCAAATTACCTAATGAACATTCTGAGGATGTCACATCAAAGCACTTTCTCTTTGGAGAGATTCAATTTCTTGCTTTCCATATTAATATACAACAGTAGCTTTATCTAAGAATACCCATGCCCTTGCCAACTGGAGGATATGGAGTCTGTTACCCATGTTTCATTGTGCTGCCCTTCTTTATACAACTTGTCTTGTAGAATTAATAAACCCCTTGTTGTCAAATTGTTCTGGCTGGTCTGATGAGGAAAAAAAATGCAACTTCTTTTAGCTGATGTGCTTTCTGAAAATCCTAGGAAAATAGCCAAGTTTTCTGCAATTGCTTTTACAAGAGTAACATTTTAAACTTTACACACATACATACACACACACACACACACACGCACACACACACACACTTTATAATCTAATAAATATTTTATAGGCTGATTGCACTCATGCCAGGATAAGACTGATCAATAACTATTTGCCTATTTTTCCCCATTTTTATTTGTTTCCCATTTTTATTCTTAGCTTATTTCACTTTTCTTTTTATTATGTTTACCTTCTAGTTATTTTATTTCTTTGGAATGTATAATGTTGTTATTTGGTGTCAGGTTGTAATTAAAGTTGTTTTTATCAGTAGTTGCAATTTTGCAAAAAAGGGATTTTGAATATGCAAATATTATGTAAGGTTACAATAAATGCTAGCAGAACATTTGCTAGTATTTTGAATTCAAAACATTTTGAATTCATATCAGTAATTTTAGCTGCTACGTAAGTGTTTTGAACTCAACACTCCCCTATTTTGAGTTCGAAACATCTGGAACTGTCAGAGCTATTCAATTCAAACTGAAAATAACTTTCTATCTCAAAATAGAGTGTTGAAATGTTGCAATTAAAATGTTGTGCACATGCCTAATAAATACTTCATCTTTTCATTTTAATTCAGCATCCACTAATATTAAGCGGTGGTAAAGACCAGTAGGTGAAAGCACCGAGAACCTCATTTAAACCAGTCTCAGTACACAGTAAACACATAGTAAGCTCACCATTCATAATAAATAACAGGTCAGTAGGTGTGATCACCAGGTGGAATCACTGGTTCCTAATCTTGATTCAAAAGCCACAATGAAATATAAAACAGAGACATGCCCTCTTTGCATGTGATGCCATGAGGAATGAAGGTGATCTTCTGCATAAAATATTTCCTGAAAATAGCACAAAGAATAACTACTGCATTGTATTTACAAGATACCTGAGGCTTCCATGATGAGATGCATCAAGATAGGTGCTTTTCCCAGGGCTTTCAATTAAATCTAATGAAAGCATTAATCAGGGTCTGTTTTTAAGTTTGGATAATTTGCCCTTTGTGTGGATACTGACTGAGTTTATAATTGTCGATATGGGTGTATGGATTCTGCATTTCTAAACGGGCTAGTGTTTAATTTGAGATTAACATAAGGTATTTTTGGCAGCAGAATTGGCTGGAGAAAGATTACCCAACCAGTAGGATGGCTGGCAGTGCATGATATTCTGACCCAGGTTCTGATGCTGCACCTAAATAATAGATTAAATACAATCAATACTATTGCCTACAATGATTTCACATTTTTAGAAATGGGCAGTCAAACATCTCATTTCTAATTTCCTCTCAGAAGGCTAGAAAGCTGTATTTAATATTCCTGGATTTCCCCCCCCCCCCCATTCTTAGAGGATAGGGCATTCTCAAAATAATGGCATCAGATTTTGTTTTATTAGATAGGGATATATATAGGGTTAAGGAAAATATATAAAAAAACTGGACACAGATATTAAATTTGGGTTCACAAAAGGAAATGGCCGCATACACATAGTATGTTATGCTCGAACAAGTAAATTATGTTATGACTGAACTTGATGGTTTGGTTTACCTAACATGCTAAGGCAACAGCTGGGTTCCCATAACACACAATATGATTTTATCTTAGACTAGCATACTGTGGGAACCCAGCCAAGACTCATTTTGTTTGCAAATTGCAACCAGGTGAGTGGGATACCAGAAATGACAAAAAAAAAAGACTTGTTTGCTTCAGTATGTGTTTTGCCTCCTAAAAAGGGTTTATGGTTGATTTTTAAGAACAAATTCGGTACACTACAGAATGAACAAACTCATCCCACACTTTATTGGTTTGCATTACTTGACATTGTTCTTCTAATCCAAGAACAGTTTAGATCAGTAAACTGCGGATCAGAGGGGAAACATTTAACATCCAGAACATTCTAAACATGTGATTCTTCCATGTGGAGACCAGTAAAAAGGCAAAGATAAAGATGATCAAACAATTAATATTCTACAGGTAGTCCTCGGCTTACAACAGTTCACTTAATGACCATTCAAAGTTACAATGGCACTGAAAAAGTGACATGACCATTTTTCACACTTACAACCATTGCAGCATCCCCCTGGTCACCTTGATCAAAATTCGGATGCTTGGCAACATATTAATGATGCTTGCAGTGTCACAGGGTCATGTGATCGCTTTTTGTAATCTTCTGGTAAGCAAAATCAATGGGGAAGCCAGATTTACTTAACAGTCATGTTACTAACTTAACAACGGTAGTGATTCACTTGACAACTGTGGCAAAAGAAGTTGTGAAATGGGGCAAAACTCACTTAACAAATGTCTCACTTAGCAGCAGAAACTTTGGGCTCAGTAAGTCAATGACTATCTGTATTGCCCTTTAAATAAAAGTATATCATCACAACAGTTAATTGTCCCCCAGGTTAAAATTTCACTTGGGGAGCCTGACATATTAAACATTTTCTCTGTAGCTTTCACCAAGACTGAATCGATTCTCATTCTCTCTCTCTCTCTCTCTCTCTCTCTCTCTCTCTCTCTCTCCCCTCCTTCCCCCCCCCTCTCTCTCTGGAATTCTGGGAGTTGAGTCATAAAAGGGTCAAATTTGAAGACCCCTGACATAGACACTAGCTGTCGTTCCCTGAATAATCTCATTTAACCCAAATGTTCAAATCTTGAGGTTTTCTTATACAGATTTTTCTGTTTTGATGTGCAAACTGTTATATGTGAAGAGATGCTCTCTCCAACTGTGTTTCATAGCATTATTTCATCAGATGGTCTTAATTTTCTGCATGACATTATCTTTTCAGCTGACATACAGTTGGGCTGTGATAGTCACAGTTGGAATAAGATGGAATTGTGCAGCTGAACCTTATTCCTCTCTCAGTGCATATATTTCAAGTTTTGCCTAGAAAACAAAACTGCCAATCCCTTCCAGAATTTCTTCTCACTTCTGGAATAATTTAATTGTTCTAACTCAGGGGTAGGCAACCTTGGCTCTTTTATGACTCGCGGACTTCAACTCCCAGAATTCCTGAACCAGATGGCTCAGCTTGGAAACCTCTCCTTGTCTTCTCAGCATGGATGGCTCAGGAATTCTGGGAGTTGAAGTCCACGAGTCATAAAAGAGCCAAGGTTGCCTACCCCTGTTCTAACTGAATATTCTGAACTGCTTTTAGAATTTGATGCAACTAGACTGTGGGTACTTTTTGAAATAGCTTTTAATGCTATTACATTTTGAAATAGCTTTTAATACTATTAAATTAGTTATTGTTGTCATTGTCACATTGGGGCACACAAAATAACAAGTTGTTGTCACAGTTTACAATTTGATACAAGAAAAGGGGAAACAGAGGGTGACTAAGTCTGGAAAATAATATATAGTTTCAGTTACAAACATTTAAGATAGGAATATTTAGTAGTCTGTATAGTAGAGAGCCATAATATAAGGCCTTCAAAATCTTGGGTGAAGTTATAATCAAGTAATTTTCTCTTGTGAGGGAAAGCAAAATCATTAAACACAAGGAGATTGATATTGTTAACTATATTGAATTAAATTTACTTCTTTTCCTGACTCTGCCCTCTTTTGGGGAGGGAGGTCCCAGCTATCTTAAGGAATAAGGCAGGGGTCTTCAAACTCGGCCCTTTTATGACTCATGGACTTCAACTCCCAGAATTCCTCATCTAGGCACGTTGGAATAAGGTTTCTGGGATACTATTGAAATGACCCTTGGCCTGAAACAATT
Organism: Protobothrops mucrosquamatus; assembly: GCF_001527695.2. NCBI lineage: Eukaryota > Metazoa > Chordata > Lepidosauria > Squamata > Viperidae > Protobothrops > Protobothrops mucrosquamatus. The sequence continues at coordinate 302,671 of NW_015386822.1, forward strand.
GCATACAACTGTCCTGTGCTGCTCCCAAGCATTTCAGAGTGATGTTCCATAATGGAGAACTTGCTGTTAATAAGGTGACCAACTTTTTTACAATGAAAAGGAGGACACAAATAAATTGAAGAAAAAAATATCGTAAATAAAAGAAACATTTTATTCATTGCAACAATAAT
>NW_015386822.1:303063-304544 GCF_001527695.2 Protobothrops mucrosquamatus
ATTGAAATGACCCTTGGCCTGAAACAATTGCATACAACTGTCCTGTGCTGCTCCCAAGCATTTCAGAGTGATGTTCCATAATGGAGAACTTGCTGTTAATAAGGTGACCAACTTTTTTACAATGAAAAGGAGGACACAAATAAATTGAAGAAAAAAATATCGTAAATAAAAGAAACATTTTATTCATTGCAACAATAATACAGACAGCTTGCATGTGTAAAGTTTGCCAGCCGGGTGTTTTGGCGCGCTCAGCAGCAATTCCTATTGGCTTTCGAAAGCCAATAGCGGGAGTAGCACAGCTCATGCAAAAGTTGAAAAAAAACCAATCAAAAAAAGGTGCCGGAACGCCGTTCTGTGAGGGGAAAAAAGCCCTGCAGATTAGTCTTCAAATATCGAAAAGGAGGACATGTAGGAGGACACTTTTTGAGGGAGGACAGAACCTACAAAAGGAGGACTGTCCTCCCTAAAGGAGGACGGTTGGTCACCTTACTGTTAAATGTTAAATGAAAAGAAAGAAATTCAGATAGTATTCAGGAAGAAGGAGAATGTCTGCATAGGTAAATAAGATATTTGATTCTGCGTTTATGAAAGTTGTATAGACAAAAAGGAAAGGGGAGAACATGGGTTGCTTTCTCTTCTGAATTATCCCTGGAATTGCATACACCTGATTGCCAACAGCATACTTGTTTTGTTAAACTTAAACAATCAGGAAAGGGAATTGATGATGGTAGTGAATACCTGCAAGAGTTTGATGTTGGCATAATTTTCTGTGTGAAAAATTGCAAAATCTGTCTGTAGAAATATGCAAACTGTCCAGAGTCAAATTTCACATTCTTCTCCTTTGGAGTTTCTCTCGTTTTTTCTTTCTCCTGCATGACATTCTGTGTTAACTCATTGAGGACCGGACAGACCAAACAGAGACTCTCCATGTAGATAGAGTTTATGCTAATGTTATCAGCCCCTTCAGCAGTTTTGATTTGTTTATAATATATTTGAAAAAAATGTAATCATTAGAAATATTTCTAACTATATTGGGTATTATTTTAATTGTCTTTAGTTTGAGGCAACAATTTCTTCAAGTATAAGTATAGCCCTGATTTTGGGTTCAGAATTAAACACTAATAAGTCATTGAGGGATCACTGAATGAATGGTGGGATCCTTGAAATACTAAGAAAATGTTAGAAAAAACAACTAAGAGAAGAAAATTGCTGTGCAAGACATTCAGGGTTCTTTAATAAAGACCTCTAAATTGAATTATTTAAATTATATTCATAGAAAGAAGCTCCAGTCGGGCTTCAGGCTGGGATACAGCACGGAAACGGCATTGGTCACGTTGGTAAATGATCTCTGGAGGGCCCGGGACAGGGGTTATTCCTCTGTCCTTGTTCTTTTGGACCTCTCGGCGGCTTTTGATACCGTAGACCACGGCATCATGCTGCGACGGTTGAGTGGGTTGGGAGTGGGAGGCACTGTTATGCGG
>NW_015386822.1:305164-334136 GCF_001527695.2 Protobothrops mucrosquamatus
CTAGGGAATTTTAGCGGGGTTTTTTAGGGGATTTTTAAGGACAATTTTAATGATCGGCCTGTTTAAATATTTCTTTTTAATTCGGCTTTTAATTATTGTATTTGTATTGTAGTTTTTATGAGGCTGTTAGCCGCCCTGAGTCCCATGAGGAGAAGGGCGGGGTATAAATTAAATTAATAAATAAATAAATAAATAAATTGGAAAGAAGTGGTAGCCTAAAAACACGGCCCTGATTAAAATTATTGACAATTTGGATCGTTTATTGATGATGACGAGGAAAATGAAGATGATGATTTATTGGGATAATAGTACACCATAATTCCTTCAGCAAGGCTCACTTTGGAGGTAAATCTGGTGCTAGACTTGAAGTTTCTTTGTCTGCACATAAGAATTGCAAAGTTTTAGGTATAGGCAGAGCAGTGACCTCTATAAAAATATAGTACTGTATCTAATTACTTCTTCTGAATTAGATGTTTTCTGAACACATACTAGCGCCATAGATGGGATATATATGTTGCTTGACAGTACTATAGACCAAATCAGACTCTTGCCTCTTCTGAAGCCAAAAAAAAAAGAAGAAGAAGAACCACTGGGTCTTCCGCACTGCCTTTTGATTCATGAGCCATTCTAGGAAGTACATAGCAATAGCAATAGTACTAAGACTTATATAATGCTTCAAAGTGCTTTATAGCCCTCTCTTAAGCGGTTTACAGAGTCAGCATATTACCCCCAACAATTTGTTCATCATTTTACCGATCTTGGAAGGATGGAAAGCTAAGTCAACCTTGAACTAGTCAGGATCAAACTCCTGGCACTGAGTTGAATTAGCCTGCAATACTGCATTCTTACCACTGTGCCACCACAAAGTCATCTTTTCTAATCACTGCAGTATAGAGCCAAGCTATCGTTTTGTGGGATATTCACATTATAATTTTGTTCATGCAGCCCAATTTTGCATTGGCTCTTTTGACAGCTGCAGCAGCCCATTGCTGGCTTGTGCCTACTTTCAGTTTACCAAGCCACTCAGATTCTTTTCACAAGTACTCATGTTCAGCCAGGTACTGCCTATCTTGTACTTGTACATCTAATTTTTCCTATACAAGTGCAGAATCCTACATATTTTTTTGCCATTCAACTTTTTTTTTTTCTTGGAGAAGGTCCACTCTTCAAATCTATCAAGAACCTTTTGAACCAGTTATAAGTTATAAGCAATTATCATCAGCTTTGGGTCATCTGCAGATTTGCTGAGCATCATTATTATCTCTTTGGATAAGTAATAACTCATCAAATTTGCAGATGACACCAAACTGAGAGGAGTAGCCAACAACCTAGAAGACAAACTCAGGAACCAAAAAGATCTTGACAAACTTGAACAATGGGCCCTATCCAACAAAATGAATTTCAATGTGGAGAAAAGCAAAGTCTTACATTTAGGCAGGAAAAACCAAAGGTACAAATATAGAATGAGCGAGACCTGGCTTAAAAATAGTACGTCTGTTTTTAAGTCTTATATGTCTATTCCAGGGGTCTTCAAACTTGGCCCTTTTACGATTTGTGGACTTCAACTCTCAGAATTCCTCAGCCAGGCACACTGGCTGAGGAATTCTGGGAGTTGAAGTCCACAAGTCATAAAAGGGCCAAGTTTGAAGACCCCTGGCCTATTCAATACTTCAAGAACGAGAATGAACAAAAAAAATGGAGATAAAGGGCAACTTTGTCTTGTTTCTTGTTGTATCTCACAGGGTTTATTTATTTCATTCATAAAATTCCCTTTATGAATGGTTTGTGTCTTCCTCAATTTGGAGTCCTCTACCAGAAACCTAGGAATTTTAGTGTTTTGCACAATATTTTTGCACTCTTCCGTACAGAGAGCTCTGATGTTGTTCCTGGGATCTATGGGAGCCACTCTCTCAGTTTAGGACTCACAGTATTGATTTCACCATTAAAAAAAAAATCTCTACAAAGTCTATATCTTCCAAAATCTTAAATAGATCATAACCCAGTGATGTTAACATTTAAAAGGAAAATTAGTTCCTTTAGATGGAGATTGAATGAGTCATTGCTACAAATATAAACGGCAGTGGAGAATGGTAAAAATTAGTTGAAATAATTGTTTTGAAAATAATTTTAATGAAGGTACAAATATAAGGACAGTTTGAGACATAAGTAAAGCTTTTATGAGAGGACATTCTACACAATGTAAGAGTAAGCTTAAAAAAACAGAACCAAGAGAAAGTGCAAGCAATCTTAGAAGAGATAAAAATGAAAGAAGCATCAAAGAAATTTTCAGAAAATAAAACGATTCTGCAGCAAATCAAACTTTTATAGTGGCAGCTGTCTATTTAATAACAAAAGAAGTAGAAATGGAAATAAACTATACAAAACAAAACAAAAAGGTATTTGCAAACAAACCAGAAAAATAGCTGCCATATAGATTACAAGAGAGAGAGAGAAAAAATGATACTAAACTTACAAGATGGAAATATTGTGACAACAGATAATGTACATATACAAAAACATTCCATCAATATTATTCAAAATTATAGAAAGAAGATGTTATTATGAATTACATAATAAAATAAATGAGTTTCAAAAAAGCACACATGTGTATGGACATATTCCCCCCCCCCCAATTTAATCTTTGGTGCAGAGCACAAGGTACATTTTCAAGCATTATCTTTGCGTCAGGTTATTGACGTGTTTAAAGTAGTAGAATAAAGGAGAAAACCTTTGAGGTAAAAGAGTACCAAAACATTATAATCCCTAACTTGTAAAAGTAAACAAACCTAGATTTTCAGAATATCCCTTACCATCTTCTATAATCTGAAATACTGGAATTGCTTTCCTTTTACAACTTACTTTGATATTTGAAGCAGCTAATGGCTCATAGCCACATTTTCTTCGATGTTGTGTCTGTATTTAAAATGAAAGTCTTAAAAATGATGGTTTACTTTAGATGTTAAATACTAACAGCAAGGGGGGAGAATCTTTTGTTTTTCTGAGCTTAGAATTCTGAAGAGCATGACAAATATGTGTTGTTAAACCTGGATTTTATCTGCACTACTTTTGAGCAAAATCTTTAAAATGCAGCTCCATTTTCGCTTTTCCCGTCACTAGTTTGCATTGTGTAGTTTTCAGTTAAATCTCAATTAGTCATGTGTGTGCAGTTTTGCAATCTTGACGTGGGAAACAGTATTTTAAATAATATAGTAAGGAGTTCTAGATGGAAAATGCTATTAGAGAGGCCCTTCTTTGGATCAGGGATTCTGTTTAAACATGATGATGAAATGTTTTATATGTCTGCGGCAGGAATATGTGAAATTAAGAAGAGCTATAAAATATAAAGACTCCAGATCTGTATGTGATTATCTGTAGTAAATTGAAGTAAATTTACTTCATGTTACTCTGTGAGTGTTCTTCAGCAATAAACCAAGATTTGTTTTTGCTTCTGTTACTGCCCAGGTTTTTATAGACTTGGCCATGATGCAGTCAGATTACATCTCCTTGACTCTTTTTCATTTTTAGTTTTGGAGGAAGGATGGAAATAGAGCAAAATTAGAAGGAGGGTTGGGTTGTTGTTGTTTTTGAATAATTCATTAATCATAAGGACTTAAAAATATAGCATGTCTGCAAACCAACTGCTTGTCTTATATTACGACTTTGGTAAAAATATTAAGAGTCAGTACTGTGCTTTGCAGATCAATCATTGTACTGTCCCTCGGGAAAGATGTAGGAACTGATCGTACCACTTGCCTTCTTTTTGTATGACTTCTCATCTGCAACATCTGCAGATGGGATGGTAAATCAGATGTTTCTGAATAGCTATCCTGAGTTGCCAAGTAATAGTCTATATTCTTTTCTAAAATGTTTTCAAAATGTATGTACCAAGGTGATATTGAGTAAGTCCTTCCTCAGACATTCCAACTATAGTCTTTCTTCAGTGATGTGTACAGACCTATTCTCCATTAACATTTGCTCAGTCCGTTCAAAGTATACAAACTATAACATTTTCTTAGTAGGGTGATATATGTATATACAATATAACCACATTCCTTTCAATGTGAGGAACAGTATACAAAGTACAGAAAAGGAATAAGAAATAGCCAAAGAAATTAAAGGCTGTGATAAGGCTAACATTATTTTGATCCAACACCATTCATTATACTTTTCCATACCTTTCAAGCTATTCTTGCTTTAACCATATCCCTATATCGCCTCATACATTGCCATTTGTTCTCCAAACTTCTTGCCTGTTCCTTTTTCAAGATCTCATCAACTTCACCCAGCTATGATCTTCTTGGTCTTCCCTCTCCCCTTAAGACATTTTCTCATCCTTCATATAGTTGATCTACAATCTGATCCTCATTCATTTTCTCAGTAAGATCAAGCCATTCAATATACTTCTTTCACAGTAGCTATTCACTTTTGTATTTAATCCATATTCAATCAGCACCCATTTATTCTTGACCTTGTATTTGTGATTTTAATTTGTTTGTTGTTTTAATACAGGCCCTTGTTAAATAATTTCCAGCTGCATTCAATATTTACATTTCTTCTGACATATTCAACTGCCATTTTCCATATTCTGTCATATCCCCCCCTATTTTAGTTTATTTTGAAAAATAATTCCCTCCTTCCAACAGAGCTCAGCTACCCATTCTCTTTTCTGCAAAAAAATTCTGCAAAAAAACCCCTTAAAAGTTATGTTTTCCATCTTAATAAACATTCTGCCAAGGTACATAAATTTATCCATTTGCTCTAGTTTTTCACCATTTATATGTAACTTTCAAGCATCAACTTCATTTTCAAACACCTTCATCTTAATTCATAATCAAACCACATCCACAATTTAACATTGTTCTAGCACTGATATTACTTGTAATGGTAATGAAACACTAAGGACTCCACAGTTCAACCCTAATGCAGTCTTTGACTTATGACTACAATTGGGCCAGGAATTTCAGTCGGTAAGCAAAGTAGTCATTAAGTGAGTCATCATGTGACTCTACTCAGTTATATGGCCATTTTAACTTCATCATTAAGTGAATCACACAGTCATTAGATGAATGCAGCTTCTCTAATTGAATGTGCATGTCAGAAGCCCACTTGGAAGGTTGCACATCATGATTACATGACTGCAAGATGGTGCAACCATCTAAATGCAAGCCAGTTGCTATGTACCAAAGTGCAATCACATGACCACAGAGGTGGTGTGTTGGTCAAAACTTCAAAGATGGATCCTAAGTCACTTTTTCTGAGGCTGTTGTAATTTCAAATCATTGTTAAACAATGATAACAATGTTAACAAATCATTGTTCAACCAATGGTCATAAGCCAAGGACTACCTGTACATTCTCTTCAGATACTTAAAAGCAGTGTAAAGTATTATCCAGATGAGAGGTTGGCAGTAGTAACATGAGACATATCAAAGGTGGTAGGACGCAAATTAAAATGTAATTTTTTTTCTACTTTTCTTATTGTAGCAATTTTAGGGCTAAATTGAAGCCAGTGGCATATTTCATGAACATTCTCATCCTTGCCTAATAAAATGCAGTTCTGTAACAGTGAGTTGCCTCCCAATAAATATGGGAAAGGAAGAAGCAAGGCTTATACACCTGGGCAGAAAAGTGCTGATTCTTATTCTTAATATCAGGTTATGCCTGTCAGACTTATAAGGTGCAGGCAACAGTGACAGCAATAAAAGAGCAAGCCAAGTCATCATATTGTCTAGTTGGTCTAGTTTAAGGATTGCTTCTTTCAACAAATTCCTAAAGATGCAACAAAAGAATAGCCCAAAGGAACTAAGCAAAGGAAACTCTTAGAAGTGTAATTGAGTAACTGGGTTGGGAATTGGCCTAACTCTATCTGACACTGGCTTTATAGGACCATCATCCACAGCGTCTTGTGTAGATCCAGCTGAGTCTCAGTGATGCTTGTGGCTTCAAGTCACAGAAGACCAAGAAACCAAAGGAAAAAGATTTAAGGGCAAATTAGAAGACCTCAGGCTGGCTAGGGATAATAATTCTCTCTGTTTTTTCCAAAGAAGGGGTTATTACCAGCTTGAAGGACAGAATAGTCTTTGAATAGGAGGGGTTCTTTTTAACCTTCAGAAAACTGTTGTTAGGAAAATTAGCAAGTTCTGAACTAAGGAATACCCCCTTTTTTTCCCTTGGCAATAGCAAGAGTGAGGCCCCAATTGCCCATGAAAATAGCAAAAACCTAATTGTTAGCAATCGGGTTTTTTTAAATCTTCTGGAAGAGAAGAGATTATATTAGACAGTCTCTTGCAAAACATGGAGGGAAGCAGTCTTATGAACACTTTATCAACATCACATTGTTCCACTGGAAGTCTCAGAACAGTTTGAAGTCTATAGCTCTAGAAAATAAAATCCATTTTTCTAATATCAGCTTTTCTTTTAACCTATTTGTAAATGATTTATTGTGGTAGAAAGTCAGATGATGATAAGATAGTGCTGTTTTAGAGGTCATTGAAGAGTTCTTGGGAAGTTTTTCTACCAAGGTGTTGGTCTCACAATGTCAGTCTGATAAGAAAACTAACAGTTTATGTCAAAGTTGGCAAAATGAGTTTGTCTGATAAACAGTCTGCTTACTGGGCATCAATCATTCTTCTTTTTCAGGCTATGTTGTATTTATCATAAAGTGAACTTTCCTGACTTGATACTCTCACAGGGCTGAGATTGCTGCATGTTAAACAGTACAATTATAGAAGGTACAAGGGACTTGGCGCTGAGCCACCTTAAAGGTCTGCCCATTGGCTGCTGGAATGACCAACAGTGAGAATCCTGCCTAGCTATCTGCAATATAAATTATAAGTTTATGGTGTGCCAAGAAAGATAAAGATTAGCAAGAAATCGAGGAATGAAAATAGAATTGAAAGTAGAAGTATTACAAATACAAGAAAATAAGTTGTTGTAGGGAAGAGATGAAAGAACTTTAAAGACAACTGATAGAATTTTATAATAAAAAAAAACCATAAAGGGTGTGCGTATCCAACAATTTTATAATTTTTTGTTCCTCTGAAAGCAGGAAAAAATGCAACGTGTGCATTTCAGATCCTCAAACCTTGCTAGCTTCCCCCCCCCTTACAAGCATTTTTAGCTTATTCTTGTATAAATTGTTTTGCAAAATTGCCTTGAGCTGAAACAGTATATCTGAGTGTGAGTTAAAAGCCTGTAAGTGGTTCTCTGCTTGAACAAAGTGAAATCAGGTTACGTTAATAGAAGTATTAATTAATTTGCCCTCATTTATGCAGCAGAATTAGCATTACTGAAAAGTCTTTACCGCCTTTAAGTACGCTAAATGGTGCGCAGCTTTGGCAACAGAATTTAAGCCATAACACCTAGTAATGTGTCAAATACTGTGGAAAATTATTGTCCAATTTGGAAACCTGAAACATTACTTGGAAATGCTGTCGGGTGCGCTATAATGAAAATACCAATCCACATTAGCCATTGTTGCCATAAGCAAAAATCTTAATATCTTGGCCAAACGTACTTAAGGTTCACATAATAAAGTCACATTCCTAATTTTATTAGGGATGTGCCAAGTTAAGCACTTTGCTGGCCTTTGGAAAGATTTATGGCTTAACCTCTGCTGAATTAGTGGTGAATGACAAGGGGACATTGTTTTATAGGACATAATTTAAATAAAAACCTGCAGGGTATTTCAGTAACATTGTCACTTCAATTCTAAACTGGAAGAAAGAAATGTGTATTAAGGAAGAATCTTCATTAGTTTTTATGAGTGCAATCTAGTGCTGTCAAAAGCTTCCTTATAAGGTAATATACTGGGACAACTGCAATCTTATTCCAGCTCCCATATAAAAACAATTGGTTGGCTTCATTGCAAAATTAAGTTGGCGGAATGGGAGAGAGAAAGGATTTCAATAGGTCATTTTTTAATCTAGTTTTAGTCTTTTCCAGCTATTCTCCCCCCCCCCCCACCTTTGATTGAATTTAATTTGAAAGAAAAGACTATATTTAGAGGATTCTGATTCGGGTATAAATTGTGACAACAGTGAAGAGTCTCAGTAAGGCCATCGAATATTTCTCAAGTGCACATCACAAAAGTCATCAGCAATTTCCACCCAAGGCAAGATGTTAAACAAAAAGAGTTTCTGTAATATTAAGGTGGAGAAAGAATCTCAGGAGGAGCCCGCACATGCCTGAGAACAGCTGATTGATAGGCGCTTTGCTGCCTGGCGTTTTAAAGGGAAGGCTGGAGTTATGTTCAATGGGCTGAATAAGGCTTATTTATTATTTATCACAAATATTTCAAGCTGGGTTTTGGGGTACAAAACCTTTTCCAGGCAGCTCGGAAAATGAAATATTCAGATATTTTGACTGCCAGACATTGTTACCCAATGTGTTTATGTTGTAACTGTGGGATGGATGTGCACTCCGATTCAGGGTACCCAAAATAGTTGCAGCAGCCTGTTCAGCAACCGTTCCAGTAACAGAAGTGGATGCATTTAGCATTCACACACAGATGAGCCGAAGGAAAAGGGGTTCTCCATCCCCTTTTTGCCTATTAATTGGCCCAGCCCTGGATCTGTGGAATCAGGTCTCCTTTTCGACTCTTTTCCTGCCGCTTTGCTGTGTTTAATGGACGCAAAGCAAGAGAGCTATGTGCAAATCTGTGATCCTGCCTATTCGCAGATATTCACACATTCCATAATGTTTATATTTGAGTGAGGAAGGGGAGGCACAATGTGAAAGGCAGAGCATTAGAAGTAAGTTACACAATGCAATTCATAATACAGGTAGTCCTCGACTTACAACCACAATTGACCCCCAAATTTCTGTTGCTAAGTGAAACATTTGTTAAGTGAGTTTTGCCCCCTTTTACGACCTTTCTTGCCACGGGGATTAAGTTAATCACTGTAGTTGTCAAATTAGCCCGACTGTTGTTAAGTGAATCTGGCTTACACATTAATTTTGCTGGTCAGAAAGTCGCAAAAGGGGATAACGTAACCCTGGGACACTGCAACTGCCATAAAGATGAGTCAGTTGCCAAGCATCTGAACTTTGATCACATGACCATGGGGATGCTACAACGGTCATAAGTGTTAAAACTGGACAGAAGTCACTTTTTTCAGTGACTGTGAATGGACACTAAACGAACTGTTGTAAGTCGAGGATTACTTGTGTTACATACCATATCGTGTGACCTATATACTGTACTTGCATCTGTTATTAACACAAGAATCGAAAAGACTAGGGTTTGCATTGTGACATCACGTTTTGTCACTTTTCAGTCATTGTGGCTTGCATTGAACATCTAAGGAGAAAGTCATCAGTAGAGCATAGTAGGCAGCAGTATAACCTTTGCTTCTCTTCCTTTGTATGGCGATATTATATATCAAACTTCCTCTACAACAGAGGTCCCCAACCTTTTGGGCACCAGGGACCGGTTCCGTGGTGAAAGGTTTTTCCATGGACAGGAGAGTGTGTAGTTTTGTGTGCTGCTTACATCTCGCGGATGGGGCTTTGCTTGTTTGTGCAGACCGGTTGCTGGCATGCCACGGACCGGTACTGGTCCACGGACAGGGGGTTGGGGACCCCTGCTCTACAACACTACAGCAAGATTTTGCCTAAGGACAGTTCTTTGCACCACTTCAAAATCCTCTGTGGATCTGTCTGATTGGAAGTTCCGGCTTCATTTGTGGTTTTAAGTCAGGATTACTTATACGTGCTCTGGCAAAGATGCTTGTGGATCAGACACCAAAAACTACCTTGGCAAAAAATTATCAGCTTTTCAGTTGGCTCTATTCAGCGGAAAAGAATAACTGAACAAGATGACTCTGATGATCACGTTTCAATTTGTGTTGAAAAATGTGTCTTAAAATGGAGTTGCATTGACGTTTATATACTGTATGGGTAAATTGAATTGTATTATAATTAGCTTTTTTACTTATTTAAATCCTTTTTTGTGCGATGCTTTGTTTTCTTTTTTGCTATAATGGTACTGAATCAATAATATTAAATTGAAGAATAATAATAAAGTAATATCCTTCGCTACCTCTTAGCTTCGTGCATCACCCAAATTAATTTTGCATTGCAGAAGAATTACTTTCTCGCACATCTTTCAAGTGTTCCAAGTGATTTATTTTTACTTGCTAAATATTTGTTCAAGACTGAAGCAAAATTAAGAGGTCTTTTTATCTGTAATGTGATAAAACACAGGAATCTAGAGATGCAGATTCCCTTGTCATATTTTACGTAAAAAGGATTCTGAGTTTAGTCAAGCAGTACTTGCAACAGTCTGTTCATCTTTCAGTTGGAATTGGCTTATATGTGAATCCATGGATTTATTCTATGGAAATGTGCAAAGAGAGCAGCCAACCAATTATAATTTAATAATATAGCATTAAACTGAATCAATACTTGGGATTGGATATGGATTATTCTCATGATCAAAAATAGTCCTGGAGATACTACTATGATCTTATAGTGATGCTTTATGAAACATTTAATGCTCGTGATTCAATTCTGCGTACAAATAGTCCTCGACTTACAACAGTTTGCTTAATGACCAAAGTAACAACAGCACTGAAAAAAGTGACTTACAAACCGTTTTTCACACTTACAATCATTGTAGAATCCCCATGGTCATATGATTAAAATTAAAACGCTTGACAGCTGACTTATATTTACGATGGCTGCGGTGTCGCAGGGTCACGTGATTACTTTTTGTGACCTTCTGACAAACAAAGTCAATGGGGAAGCCAGATTGATTTAACAATGTTACTTAACTTAACAACTGCAGTGATTCACTTAACTGCAGCAATAAAAGTCATTAAATGGCACAAAACTCACTTAACAACTGTCTCGCTTAGCAACAGAAATTTTGGGCTCAATTGTGTTCATAAGTCAAGGACTACCTGTACAAGATAATGTGTATATCTATATACAGTATCTCAATTCCACCTTTTTCTCATTTGCAACAAGTCCAGATCTATGTAGCAACTGTGAGCTTTGGAATCTGATTTTTTGGCACTTTCTGAACTCATCATATACCAAACCAATTTACACACTCACGTGGCCAATCCTAGGAATATCAAGGAAGAACCCTGAACAAGGAGACCAGTATTGTCAAAAACAATTAGTTGTTTTAGAAATTAAAGATGGAAGAGGGTTTTTTTCTTCTACATAATTTTCTAAGAAATTCCCATCTACCTTGGCTTAGTAGATTTTTAAATTTCAAAGAACATGTGAAGATTTGCCAGAAATCTCGAATTGTGACCCATTAATTTGAGAAAAGGACTTTCTGTCTATTCTGAGTGAGTGTAAGATGAGGATCTTATACTATTCTATCATGTAACCGAGATCATTATCCCAGATTCCACAAGGTATAATGCTGCCAAAATAGTTCTGATTAATAAACATTCAGTTAAATGTTATATACCATATATAAACCAGCCTTTGTATTTCAAGCTGCTCATTGTACTTGTGTAAGAATCTATGAATTGTGTTCCAGAGATATAAAACTATTGCTCCATGCCATGTCTTCAGATGGATATATAAAACCAGCAGCTGTGCATACAATTGTGTAATTTCACATATGCAAATGCAAAACAGCAATTTCTACTTTACACACATGCACACTTTTTAACTGGGAAAAGCAAAATTTACATAGTATTCATTAACATTTGATTTCATGAGAAACTGAATAGAATTGCATGAAATGAAGCTTTGGTTTAAGTTGTGTATTGTGCTCTGATTGAAAGAGGGTAAAAAAGGGATAGATCTGATTGCTACTCTTATCACTGGGCAATTTTCCATGAATTTTCATGTGCATTGCTTGGATTGGACACTAAAATTTAGAGCCAGAAAAGGAATAAAAAATTAAATATGTGCTGTTATACTGTATTGGATTTAAGTTCAAGAGTATAAAGCTGCTAACAGTCAGCTTTACTTAGAATTGGGATCAGCAAAACTGTTGATATAATTGATTCCAAAATTTAGAAAATTTCAAGTAATGATCCTGAATTGGCATCCAGAATCTAAGGTTAATTGAACCAAATAAATAGGAAGGACGAAAATGAAGTTTATTTTTGTATGTTTGTGTTGAGACTTGCTTCACAATTTCTTTTCTCTCACACAATGGATTAGCACATGTCGGTCCATGTATTTGATGAGGTATAATGTTTAAGCAAAGCTATAATCAGAACAATATGAAGAATTACGTCTATTAACAGCGTGTCCGAGGCAGCGGTGCGGATATTAGCTCCATATAATATTAGCATCGCCCATAAACCATACCAAACCCTGCGTGCTAAGGTAATGCACCCGAAAGAGCCTCTCCCCAATGAAGAAAGATCCTCGGTGGTGTATAGAATAAAATGTGAGAACTGCCACTGCAATTATGTTGGGGCGACGACTAAACGGCTCAATTACCAAGATTCACGAGCATGAGCTGGCCATTAGATGGCAGGAACAATGCTCACAAGTATGGGCACATATGGCCAGCTGCAATCATACGTTTGACCTTGCAGGGGCAGAGACCATTGTCCAGGATACCACCAAGGGCGGCCGACTACTCAAGGAGGCTTGGTTATCCGACGGACACTCAATCAATCGCCACATAGACTTACTGCCTGCCTATCAGGCACTAAGGGAGTGGGAGGAACAACGTAACAACTTGCAACGAGTGCAACGTGCGCCGACCATGCAAGATCAGAACGGTTGGCCCATGCAACAAAGAACTACAACTGCCGAAAGGGAGGAATCCCCAGTGCATCCTATGCAAGAACTAAAGAGGGGGGCCAGGGCACAGCAGAAAGGAGGGGTGGCCGTAGGACAAGAGGCGTTAGGGAACCATTCTACAGCAATAGGCACTCGGATACGAACCAGGCAGACAAGGAGAGCAACCATGAGGGAGGAAATGATTCCCGGGTCTAGGAACACACGGACTGATACGGGACAGCATTATGACTTTTGACTCATCAGAGTGTATCAGAATAGTCATAGACACTGACTATTTAAGAGTTGATGCTGTAGGAAAGTTCTAAACAACCTACTGCGAGCTAAGAAGAGCAAGCTGTTGAAGCTAGGCTAGATGAGAGTGCCCTCAAAATATGTTGGATTATAGCTCCTATTTTTATAATCAGAACAGCTGGTAATTATCTGAATTGTAGAGCTGTGTCACATTATCATTTATTAGATTTGCAAAGCACAAGGTGCTATAAATTCCAGCCAATTCCCCACTTCCCTAGTTTGTCTTTCCAGTGGTGATTTCCAAATGTGGATAGGGTGGTGCTGGAAATTCTTTCTGAGCATAATCTATCCCAGTGGTGGCGAACCTATGGCACGGGTGCCAGAGGCGGCACTCAGAGCCTTCTCTGTGGGCACGCATGCCGTCGCCCCAGTCCTAGGCCTTCAGCTGGGTTTTATAAAACCTTTTCGCTTTAGGCCTCCGCCGCCGTGTGCAAAAAAAAAAGGCTCAATCAATCAGTCAATTTCAACTTCTCACGGGAAAAAAAAAGATCTTGCAACGTTGGAATTGATTGAACTTTTTAGCCCCACCCAGTCTGCCATTACCACCACAGCCACGCCCACCCAATGGGTCACACCCACCTGGCACCCGATGATGCATAAGTGGATTTTGGGTTGCAGTTTGGGCACTGGGTCTCTAAAAGGTTCGCCATCACTGATCTATCCAATCTCAGGGAGCACTGAAGCTTTCTGGGAAAGAGCTTGAGATTCTTTTGACACGTTTCGGGAAAGATAATGGTCATGTCATAGCTTGCAGAGAAGCTTGCACAGAAGAAACTGAAGCTGAGAAAAGAAGGTGGCCCAGAGCATGCACGTCACAACACATATGAAAAGTGGGGAAACAAAAATTAATTTTCCAGGTAACTAGAAACTGTACTTCTTTCCATTGGGAAATAAACCGGTGTCCCCCTTTTTTGTCAGTTTTGTAGCAGTGTCCAAGAGACCCAAGGTATTATCTCATATGGTAGGACTCATAATCCAATGCATTTGGAGAGCACAGTGTTTGGAACACTGTCACATTAGAATCCTGCATATGAAGCAATGCTTGGAAAAATACTGAATCTTAACTATCAATATGTTAATCCCTCTTCATTGTTCTGTACCACATTCTGACACCAAACCTTTTATTTTCTATGTCAATTTTGGTAGAAAACTTCAAGTACCTATTCCATACATTAAAAAAAAAAAAAGCTGATGGCAACAAGGACTAGTTTTAAACTATGCGGAACTTCTCTATACCGTAATATACTAATGAGTAGCTTCAAGAATAGCCCTCAACCCTGCTTTCCAAAATGCATCGAAAATGGAAGCTAATATGTGAATATAATACAAAAGACTATGAAATCTTCTATCTGAAAGTACACATAATACATTTGCCTGCAGGGAAGCTTACATGCTATCTGAGAAAAGCCGCACAATTTAACATTCCAATACGCACAATAGCACAGTACCCATGTCAAGTGTAACATGAGAAGTGGCTCACAGATGCCTTCAGGAAGATTATCTCTTGATTACCATCACCTCTATCTAAGCTTTCATTTCCTAAAGAGGTATATGGCCTATCTTTGTCTGCTCTGCTGTTCTCACTTGTCTTTCATCCATCCCATAAAATAGACTCTCTTGTTCTCTGCTCTTGAGCAAGTGATGTCGCCTCCAATCTTATTTTCCATTTGTATGTTGGAGTGTTTGTAAAACACTCTTTAAATTAAATATATATGTATATTATGGTTCTAATGTGCTCACTGGTTGGAGAAATAACATATACGTAATTTCAAAATGAAACGGATTTTGTTTATACGCAACATAATTTTTTACAGTGCTTAGTCTTTATCTGAAGCATTGCAAAGTGGATTATTATGAAAGGTATTATAAAGAACTCCTTGTTTCTTCATAACAGATTTGAACATTAACTGATCAGAGTTCAGATAAATAGTCTTTACTCTCCATTAAAATATTAAAAAGCCTTTGGTAAGAAACTGGCATAAAGATCCTTCATTCTTGTTTAATGAACACTTGTTGGCAAGTATAACACTTTAATAGCTTTGCAGGATGAATTTTGTCTGAGCATCCTCCATTTCCCTGTCAGACGCTTGTCCAGGTGCTGGGAATTTATTGGGGGAAGCATATTTTTACTCATTAGTTTTGTATTTGATTACAGAACAGTAAAATATGAACCACCAAGTCCCTGAGGCATAGCTGTGTACATTGAGATTAGTAATTGCATGTCATCGTGTTTTCCATTGGAATTTATATGGACAGATGGGATAGGTGCTTCTTAAGTGGGTTTAAAAGCAAAGCAAATTTGTATTTAATCTTTTTTTCCAGGCATATTCTCCCTAATGGAGGAAAGGTTAGGACAGATTATATATTTTAAACACCTTTTCTGCCACATTTTTTTCTTCTTTTGTTAAAGGACAAGGATTTTTTTTTATTTTTGGAGTCAGATGAGCATGTATAATATGAAAACCGAAACTATATTGGTTAATGCAAACCTATACTCATTAACTTAACTGAGGAAAGGCAGAGTTGTGTAACAGAAATGGTCATAAAGGTGTTTACATGGGTGGATGGATGTAAGTAGATATTATTTTAATGATAACATGGACGAATGAGTGAAAATCATTGAACACTGTAGACTTTGCATTCTGTAGCTCTTTTAAAGCTTTTCTATATTATATTTATCTGACTTCTTCTGAGAGTCCTTTGAGCCTGTGATTACACTGCCTCATTTTCCAAATGTTCTCTTTTTTTGTGATAAATTAAGTTACTCGAAGTGCTTTAATTTATAAAAAAAATTCCTTGTATATACTGAATATAGATGATCTTGAACTTGGACTGTATTTGTGGATTTACAGAATGCCAAGCAGGCCTAATTTTTTTTAAAAAAAAAATCATAAATGCAATGTCCAAAACAGAATCTAATGAGGTATTTAACAGTCATAAAATGGGCACATTTGATAATTAATGTTCCTTACTGCATTTTTGCTGACAAAGCAGAGATTGAAAGGGAGAAGAAACTTCAGTGAACATTTTGTTAGATCCAACAGGGGAAACTAAAAGTTAACTTATATATTGTTTTTTTAAAAAAAACAAAAAACAAGCAGGCATAAGAAAGCCCACTTTCTTCTCCAGTGTTTAGCTAACCTAAATGCTGGCTTGTCTAATTACACCAAAACTGATTTTCAAAAAATTATTAAAATGTACTTATTGTTCAAGCAAAATGAAAATGAGAAACAAAGTGTTCCACCAAGAGATTTGCTCATGAAGTAGCCGGCTGTGTTCCCATCTCAGGGTATAACTTTCAAAAGATAACTGTTCCACTTATTCAGAATCAGATCCAAAGGCAATATCTTTCACAAACTCAGTGCTGTGAATTTAGGCTTTGTTGAATGATACACAATAAAACCATATTTGTGTGTATATCAGTGGTTCCCTTCTCATATTAATGGAAGGAATCTCGTGAAATGAATGCTACGGCTTCAACAAGCAAGATTAATTGACGTTGGGAAGTAAACTGAGGCGTTATATGAGGCAAGATTCATATAAGACAAATCTTATATAAATCTAGGCAAGATTTCCTAAGGTTCTGATTGACCTTTAAGAAGAGCATCCACGGGAAAGCACACAGGAAAGTGAAGGGGCTAGAAAGCGAAGTGTAGCTGGAGGGACTTTGTATATGTTCACCCTGAAGCTGAGAAGATAAAAGAAGACATATCTCCATTCAAATAGCTGAAGAGCTGTCACAAAGAAAAATGAGATTTGTTCTCTCTTGTTCCAGCATAGAGTTCAGATAGGTCTATTCATGTCCAGGGACCTAATTCTTATTTTGCCAGGTCACTGTATTTAATAAGTTGCTTGGTTTAACTTTTTTTTTTTTAAAAAGAATATTTACATAATTAAATATCCGTTAATTTTTTGTTATCTTCCTGCCTGCCAACCTAACAAGGCACACAAATCTACAGATACTTCATTAAATAGATTAAAGTAGACACTTGTATGCTTGTGGTCTGTTTTGATCACCTTTGGGCCAAAAAAGGTGTCGCCGTATATTGTAATTTGTTAAAAGTAAGTTTCTGAATTGATGGTCTATTCGATGAATGAGAGGAAATGGCAAGGAAGCATATCTCAGCTGAACATAATGATGAGAGCATTTCATCTATAGAACTGATTATCTCAGGAAGTGGTGGAACAGATTGCCACAGGAGGTGGTGGCCACTCCTTTACTGGAGATATTTAAACAAAGGCTGGACAGCCATCTGTCTAGAATGCTACAACTGCATCTTTAACTTTAGCTCTTAGA
Organism: Protobothrops mucrosquamatus; assembly: GCF_001527695.2. Taxonomy (NCBI): domain Eukaryota; kingdom Metazoa; phylum Chordata; class Lepidosauria; order Squamata; family Viperidae; genus Protobothrops; species Protobothrops mucrosquamatus. The sequence continues at coordinate 322,481 of NW_015386822.1, forward strand.
TTGAGCAGGGGATGGGATAACCTTGAAAATCTCTTCCAGTTTAACGTTCATTTATTTTACATTGGCATACAAGGAACCTCTGAAATGTTCCAGATGGGAATTCACCCCTTTCGTGCAGTTAATGGAAATATCACTATGGACACTTAAAGGAATACGGGTTGGATAACATGGCATCTGCTGCATGCCTTCCCCAAAATAAGGCTTTGGTCTATGCTTATTAGGATATTTTGCGACTTCTAATTTGTGCAGATTGGGGAAAAGCACCTGAATGAAGAATGCTTGACTGCAGCATTTGTTACAGAGGTCCTAAACCTCCATTGATTACCTTTTTAATAATAAACCTTCTCTTCATTTATCAAATAAGTATTTGTCCTGAGGGTGGGGTTTTTTGTTTGTTTTGCCTTTCTCTTCTTGGCTTATGAGATGGCTGTTCCATATTATATATAGTTTTGAAATAATGTTAGCATTTCTTCAGTCAGAAAGCATTGGGATTTGTATTTTGTTTTTGTTTTTTTGGTTTTTTTGAAAAAAAAAGAAAATCACAAATAACCATGAAGTCATATTGCTGCTTTAATGTGATGACTCCCCCCCCCTTTGTAATTTCTTTGCTTTTCTACCTCAAACTTTTAATAGCGTGCAGTCAGATTCTTCCTTTAAAGTGAGGGTAATGTGCTGATTGACTGTACTGACACAATTGTGTTAATGACAAGACACCGAGTCTACACTGTTAGATATGTCACTTAGCATCACTATTTATTTAGTACATTTCTGCCGAGCCCGAGTTTTATGTTTTATACATTGCGGTTCCACTCGGTCACTTAAAGTGCTTTGCTGTTGAAATAACATTCCTTTTGCTTCTGTTTTCCTTTTTTTTTCTTTTTCTCTCTCTTTCAAGCAATTCTTTTAGCGATAGCTCAAAGAAGGACTTTCCTCATATCATTAAAGCAAAGTTCAAAGTTTATTCTTGCTAGAAAAGTTGGAACACTTAGAGAATCAAGTCTTTAAACTGTAATATGATTAGCAAAAAGATGGGGCAGAAGAGGGAGATTGTATCTAAGCCTAGCTTTAACTCAGGTTAGTAGAAATAATATGCTTTTTAATCTAAAAAAAGAATTCTCTTTTTATTTTTACTTTTTAATTCCCTTTCTCTCTCTCTCTCTCTCTCTGCTCTGGGTTTTTGTTTCTTTTTTGTTTTGCTTTTCTTAGATAGTTTTCTGTGCTCACTGCCTTGAACTGCTGAAATGTCATCATCTCCTGTTTACCAGAAAAGAATATAATTGGCAATGCAGGCGTAAGGGCATGGGAGTTATTTTACAAGTGGCCAATGTTCCTGCTTATATACTGTTTACATTCAATTTCTCTCTGTGAAATTGTGTGACACTTTCCAATTGTAAAACTCCTTAAGCTTTTCTGAGGCATAGGATATAATTCACAAAACTCCACTATTTGAATAAAACAGAGGTTGTGACATAAATGTGGTAATAGATGGGAATCCAGAGTTAAGGTCAACATTTCTTTTTTATCTCAGTGCCTATGAAGGAAAGTAGGGAGGTGCATAAGAGACCCTACAGCTGAATTCATATGAAAATCTTTAGAAATATGTTTGCAAGCAGAACTGTTGGTTGAGTAATGATTTGGTGCTTCGAGGTAGCTGCTTTATTACACAGACACCTACAAGTGACTCTGGAAAACACATACTGTGGGGTCATTGTTTCATAAATGAAAAAAAGAAAAAAGAAAGAAAGTATTGGAGCCAGTTCTGTTCAAGTCATTTTATGACACAAAGTGAATATAAGGAAAGATTAAAAGATGAATGGATCAGATTTCTCTAGATAATTTAGGCACTCTGAATATTATTGGGTGTATGGAAGATTTGGTCCCTCAAGCTAAGCCATCCTGGACCCTTGTTTTCCCAGGTCATGGCAGCTTCCGAGGAAAATGGTAATCTCTTCCCCTAGAACAGTGATGGCGATCCTTTTAGAGACCGAGTGCCCAAACTGCAACTCAAAACCCACTTATGCATCGTCGAGAGCCGGGTGGGCGTGGCCCATTGAGTGGGCGTGGCTGCGGTGGTAACGGCAGACTGGGTGGGACTAAAAAGTTCAATCAATCAATTTCAACTTTGCAAGATCTTTTTTTTTCCCCACAAGAAGTTGAAATTGACTGATTGATTGAACCTTTTTTTTTTTGCACACGGCTGCAGAGGCCTAAAGCGAAAAGGTTTTATAAAATCCAGCTGAAGGCCTAGGACTGGGGCGACGGCGCTCGTGCCCACAGAGAGGGCTCTGAGTACCACCTCTGGCACCCGTGCCATAGGTTCACCACCACTGCCCTAGAAGACAGGGCTTTCTAGAAAATAAAATGGTGGTTGTTATATCAAGAATATAACAAAAATATATTATTATTTTATTTAAAATATTTATTCTCTCCTCTCCCCTATACTGAAGGTAGCCTATTAATACAATTAAGATAAAAACAACCACTCCAGCTGAAGATTCATCAAAACAATAGTATAAAAGGTAGCTTGTATGCTTTAATATAAAAAATATTGTAAAAAGCTAGGGTTTTATTAACCATAATGGTTGTATTAATGTATGTAATAATTTTTCATGACAGATTTATTTCACAAACACGATTTGTTGTAATTATGCAGATTATGAAATAATCTTAGACGTATACTGAATTAAATATAAAATAGGCTTTCTAGGATCTGAGAGAGAGCGACTGATCGACTTGACTTCAGGCCTAAGATGGGACTAGAATTCACGGTCTCCCATTTCTAGCCTGGTGTCTTACTGACTATGCCAAACTGGTTTTCTGAATCAAATCTACATTATATCTATTCAACTATTAAAATTGCATATTCCCCCACGTAATTTATATTATTGTCTGATTTGGCTTAACATGATGCATGAATCCAACCAAGACAAAGACTTTGGAATACAAGCAAAAAATAATGGTAGGCAAATCACATTGTGTCTTAACATTATGAGTGAACCAGGCATTTTAGCTAGATTTAAACTTGTCTTTCTGCAATCAGCAGTACTTCCTGCTGTCTTGGAGAGAACACAATCCAGAAGAGGCTTCCTGTTGGAAGATGGAAGAAGAGGTTTACTGTGCTTCCTTCAGTTAAAGCAGAAGGTTTCTGAGTGTATGATTGGACCTTATTCTATTTATATATTTGCCTTTCTTTCAACCCATCCCACTGAAATGAGTTCTATGGGGAAGGGAATCCTTATTCACTTGAACAACTGTTTATACATGCCACCATTGAAATAAAATGATTGTCATAGCTATGTTGTTTTGTTTTGCTTTAAGAAGCCTAAATATACACATCAGAAGCATTTGGATTAGGAAAGATAACAGGATTTTAAACTACAGTGGCAATAAAAGTACTGCAATTAGATTAGGTCCATCCGTTTTGACATTCTAGATGAAGAACTTCAAGACCTGGCTATGACATCAGGCCTGGGAGTCCCAAAGAATCTGAGATAAACATAGATGGCTCCATTGTTGAGGTGGCCATTTTTAACTTTTCTTGCTCTAGGGGATTATATATTTGGGTTTTTTATACTATTTATTTCATAGTATAGATTTTATTTTTTTTAATATTTGTGGTTTTTATCCAATTGTGTACCAGCTTGAGGAGGGTAGGTTACTATACAAACTTGAGAGAGAGACAGAAACAGAGAGACAGAGATACTGAGGTAACACAAATAATCAAATTATTCACTAGGGATATCTAAAATTGATATTAGCAGAGCAACTCAATTGATGCTAGGATAACCTTTAGTCATACTGTGAGGATAACTAACCAGGATCTGGCTTAATTTGGACAATCCAGCCTCTAAGTGGTGTTAGGTCTAGGTGACAAAGAAAGGGATCATAGAAAATGTGACTAAATTTTGTGAAGACTCCTTATAGCAGTTGATTGGCTGATTTTATAACAAAAAGTTTAAGAAGTTCAAGGATAAAACTCCTTCCATGCTTGTGATGAAATCTTAATAAATTTGTGGGTCTTTTTGAGCCACTGAGGAGATGCAGTTAATATGCACATTTTCTTTCCAGAAGGAAAAAATGATTTCTGGCATCTGTCCTATGTCCTAATGCCATCTGTGGATCTTAGAGCTGTTGGGGAAAAATGACTTTTGTCTTACCATAATTAATAGCTAGCTGCTCTTCTTGGCAGATCTGGACAAAGGCAGCCTATCTCCCAATTTTAGGCCATGTCAATATATTCTTTGCAGGCATTTAGTTATGGAAATTATATAGATATTAAATAAAAAGCGGCCTTACCTTTGGTTAACCACTTAGGTCATAGAAATTAGATCAGAAAGCTGTTCATCATATGAGTCTTACTCTGCATCATCAGCAATAGCAACTGTTGGTCAACAGAGATATTCTTCAGCTTTTCTAAGAGGCCACAAAAGCACAGATAAGTGTTATTTGCTATACATGTATTTTTTGGTCATGTGCTGCAAAGATAGGCAGTAATCTGTAACAGTTCTTCCTATTCTGAAGTCCTCCAGTTCATTTTATATATAAAGATAAGATAAGATAAGATAAGATAAGATAAGATAAGATAAGATAAGATAAGATAAGATAAGATAACCTTTATTGTCATTTTTATACTGTGGGCACAATGGCACATATCAAAAATGAAATTTAGTTGCCCGCTCTCAAAGTGAAACACATACATGACACACACCTAAACATACTATGAACAACATTTGCATAGACCCACATCCCTACATATTCTCCTTTTATTCTCCATATATTCTCCTTTTTAAGAAATCAAAATGTGAAAACATCTTGAATGGTTATTTCAGATTAATGTAAAATTTTGTCAATGAATATATTACATGTTGTTATTTTTATATACATTAACTGGTAAATATAAATTAGGTTATAAATAGAAAATAAAAATAAGGCTATAGTTTTAAAAAACTAGTAACCACTCCAATGTAAACCCATAATTTTCCAAAAATGAAAAATTAATAGAAAAAAGAAAAAAGGAGAAGAAAGGCATATTACAATTACATTTATAGAAATTAATTCTCTAAATAGCCTCAGTGATTTTCATTTTTATTTCTTTTCTGATGCAGTATCTGTTTATCCTTGCTAAATATTTTCCTATTTTCCCTCTTCTCTTTTAGATGTATTTAATTTGGTATTTGTTTGCTTTAAAGATGGAAGCTTTTAAATCCTGGCTAGTTATTTACTTTAGATTCAATATCCTTCATGCAGAAATGACAGTTATATTTCCTCCTGGGACAGAAAGAAATGGATTATTTTTTTTTCAGTTTTTAGAGCAAAGGGCCCAGCCAAAGATTAGAGGGGAAAAATAATTGTATGTAAGCCATATTAAACACTGGCCATTAGAAAGAAAATTGGAATTGCTGTGTCAAATATCTCTAGAATAAGAAGAAAAAGATGAGAGAGAATTGAAACTATTTAAACATAATCTGTGAACGAAAGACACCCTTAATAGAAAGATCCTGAAGATCCACTTCTTTAATTATGTAGAAATGATCAAGTCCTTGTTACATTCATGGCATTAATGACTAACTGGGAGATGTGATGGCCTTAGGCAAAGCTTTAAGCAATTAACCACAGCTGATCCTTCATTTTTCCAGAAAATTTAGTGTGCCAAGGTCATGTAACTAAATATAAATTCTCGCCATAATGCTGTGAGAATCATGGTCCCATAATTATGTATAGTTTGTCAGGGAGATTTACATTTTGAATGTTGCTATCTGGATTTTTCTGTTCTGAATTGTTTGACAATTGCTGAGTATTTCTACTCGAACAGTTTATCTACTGGTAGTGAATAAGGTGCTGAATCCAACAACTGATTCAACCAGAAATTGAATCAGGGGTTAGAAAGCAGCAAAAGCCCTATAACAATTGTGTCAAATCCAGAGGTCTCAAATCAAACAGGTAACTATTGCAAATACTTGTAGATGCAGAATTTCTTCTTTTCCCTTCCCTTTTCCTTTCCTTTTTTACCCGACCAAACATCTCGTACAAGTTGACAAATGTACAATAAAACCAAGGCTTCCTGTAGGAGATGACTAGGTTGAGCCTGGGCACAGGTCAAGTTTGGAGTCACTGCACTCCCACAAGAGATCTAAGTTCAGCCCCTCTGTGGATTCTGTTAACTCTTATCTAGCACTCATTTGCTTTGACCCTTAGTAGATCAGATTCTTGTTTTGGCTTGCATGAAATAAACTCGTAGTACTTTTGAACTCTGTCCCAACTTTTGGTTTCTTGTACCTCACATTTAAAACAATATACAAAAGCCAATTAAAATGAATATTAATAAAAAACAAGGTGATGAGAGGAAAATATCAGAATATTATTCCAAGTGGAACACTGCCTCAGGGACAATTGCCAATGAAAAATACGTTTGCTGTATCATGAACTATTTTTTTTTATTCGCCTATAGAATAAGGCGATGAACCTTATGAACTAATTCAGGGCTTCTATGGTTTCTAATATGGTACTTCAGTCAACATAGGATCCTAAACAAAGCATTGGGTTACATACCATATTCATTATTAACCATCAAAAGTTCCTAAAGATATGTTGCTAGAACTTACACAAGAAGTCACAAAAGACTTCTGTTATGGTCCAGGCATCAGATCAATTGAAAGATCCATCAGAATCATTAAGTGCCTATGTATTTATCCACTCATATCTATTTGTATCAACAGATTTTTTTGAGCTCAACCTGAAATGAGGCTTGAATGAGTGTAAATATTTGTATTGAAAGCTACCAAGATGCTGATATATAAATAAAATATAAATAATTTGAAAATGTGCAGGGGAAAAGTGACGTTTAAATAATAAAATTAATATAGAAATGAAATTCATACACATATACACATATGTACACATCCATACACATATATACACACATACTTTAAAAAGTTAAGTCTGAAGAGAAGATTTTTAATTATTAGTTTATGTCCTCCAGCAACTAATTTACTTATTAGGTGACAGTGACAGTGACCCTGGCAGCCCTTTTAGTTTATCTGAGGAAGCCAGAAGTAACAAACTACATTTTACATACTGTAAACAAGCTGTTCTTTTCCTATCTTGCACACTGGAATCAGTTCTTAAAACTGAGCTTTTTCTATTAAAACACTAACTCTTCCGCTAGAACCACTTATCTAGCAAGTAAACAAGTTTCACTGTCTGAAGAAGGTACCTTTATAGCAACTTAGGAGCAGCCTACAGGACTGTGATTCTGGGAGGATAGGTCAAGATGACAAATGTATAGTTTCTCCAGGAACAATATTAAATATAGGCTTCAACAGTGCTGAATTTCCAAGAAAAACTTATAGAGAAGCAAAACAGAGGCAACGATAGTGAAACAAATAATTCTAATAACTTGAGGGGAGGGATCACTCTCAGAATAGATAATTTACATTTTATTTTTATTTTTTTGCAGTCAGGTCAATTGCAGTGTTAATGCTTTCCTATTGCACTATGTAAAATAAACCTGCCATATATTTCTGTGGGAGAAAATTGACACTCTCTGCCAATTTCACTTTTTAAAATGGATCGTTCAGTGGGGGTAAAACTGCTTCATTGTACCTGTGGAATAGAACAGAATAAAACAAACAGAAAACAACAGATTAGATGTGGGAGATGCTTGTGGAAAAAAAATGTTGCATATACCAGGATAATTCACACACATATTAAGCAAGGGTGGGATTCAGCCAGTTCACACCAGTTCGGTAGAACCGGTAGCTAATTTTTTAAATTGCCCAGGCCCAGAATGGACTTCCAGAAGCAGCATCCACACAGAGAACTGGTTGTTCACATATTTGAATCCCACCACTGATATTAAGACCAGTTTTGCTTGGTTAAAAAGCGCTATGGAGGTCTTCATGTATTTTTTCTGATGATCAATAAAAATATTTACAATAGCCATAATTATTAGTACAAAATAAAAAGCCATGAAAATACAAAATTAGAAAAAATAATAAGCCAATTAAAAAGAAACACTTAGAAATATATATCTGTAGGCAAATGTCTACATATATCTCTTTCACCTGTTTATGTCTATGTGGTCCTAAGAGAAAATATAAATACTGTAAATATTCATATGTGCTAGCTTTGTCCAGCATGCTATTTGTACAGATAAAAGTATTCTTGTAGGAAAAACATTGTGAATGTAGCCAATATGTTGTAATGAGATTGTAAATTTGTACTTTGATGTAAAGTTTTTCAAAATTCTTTGTTGTTGTTGTATTGGTCAAAATGGTTTCTTACATCCAGAATGCAGTAACCCAAATAGTTATGGGTGCAGCATGGAATACCCTTAAGATTCTCTTATTTTTCCAGCTATATTAGCTGCAGTTGGGTTCCTGGTACAATTTAAGGTTCCGATTATCACATATACATTTCTTTCATTCCACAACTTCAAACAGGGTGAGCGTGCTCCAGATCACTTCTTTAAAGAGTTTATTGATTTAATGCATTTATTGTATTGGATATCGGGACCGCCAGATTTTTAAATGACTTTAGATAGTTTACATTTTAAAAATAAGAAACAATATGCTTTTGATATTCATGGTGTTGACTTATTTTAAATGCATTTTATTTATCTGCAATTCTAATTTTTAACTTCTGTAGGTTTCCTTGAGCTGCTACAAAAACAATGTATAGATGTTCATTTTAAATAAATAAAGTCCTAAATGTATCACACTGCTGGCTGCTTTGAAGAGGGGGGCTCAGCATGTTATGAAGTCAGCATAAGAATCAGTTATGATCGATAGAAATTGCAAATTTGATGTAAATTATAGTCCCAACATTTGTTATTCTAAGATGAGATTCCATTTCTCAGCCTTCAGGTTCTAGAAAGATCTGAAGCCCCACTGCACCTGTGGATTTAATTTTTACAGGGAAAAAGAACAGTAATTTTCTTCCTTGAACTTGGAACGTTAGGCATACAGTGGAATACGGTCACCTGAGCTGGAATTATATATACAGCATATTAGGCTGCTGTGATTAATTTAACAGTTGCAATTTTGTTTGGGGAAAAAAGATTATCATAGGATTTTAAATTATCAAAAACGGTTAGAAGCTGTATCTAAGCTTAATGTGACATCCACCAGACAGAAATGCAAAATTTCAAGAAAGCCAGTTCTGTCAATTTATATTATACCGCTCACTGAGGCTAAATTAGCTTTATAAGCAATGTAAACTTTTATATATGAAGGGGGGAAAAAACCTAGTCAGTAAAATAGCCTTTAGTTTAATGAAGGATTATGTTTTCTTAAAGCAAAACTCATTTTGATGAGACCTTCATAGTGATGACACATCAGGAATATATTATTTGTCTTGCTGCAATGAGCCAGTACTCAGTATAACTCTATAGTACTCTATACCAGCAGCCCCCAACCTTTCGGGCACCAGGGACCAGTTCCATGGGCAGAGGTTTTCCCACGGACCGGAGGGGACGTGGTTTTGCGTACTGCCTGAATCCAGCAGATGGGGTTTTGCTTGTTTGCGCGGCCTGGTTTTTTGCATGCCGTGGCCCAGTGCTGGTCCACGGACTAGGGGTTGGGGACTCCTGCTCTATGCTATAACTCTCAGTACTCTGTAATATTATTTTGAAATTTATGTGTGTATGTTTGGCTGTTTCTGTCTATCTTTCTCAGACATCTATCTTTTTTTTTCTGTTCAGTTGTGTTCTGTTCTTGAAGGTTGCCTGGTGATAAAAGTCCTTTGAACATTCCTAAATACAGTATTATTTTCTCTGAAAAAAAGTTACATAATAAAAATATAAATTAATAAGACATATTGTAAGACTTGACATTTGATTCACTTTCTTTATTGGATCCAGTGTTAGGATTTAAGATTTAAAAATTTAATCTGCAAGGCTTAAATCAACACTGACTTAAGTTTCATTCATTTCCTTGGGTCTACTGAGTCTAGATTCAATCTTCGGACAGCATTAGGAAACTATTAAAACAGCAAGTGTCTTCGTCTGTCATATTATTTTCATCAATAAGAAAAGGGTTTTTTAAAATTAAAATTGATCACTACAAACAGGTTAGCAATATTTCAGGAAGGCATATATCAATTTTAATCTACTTATTAACATTATAACTCAGAAATCAAAAAAAGATTTTAAAACAGCCACGTTTAAATTTAACCCAGAGTTTATCAGAAGCTCTTTTCACAACAGCAGTGGTGCAACCATCCAACTTTTTCCTAATCTAAATACTATCATACTTTAAAAGGGTAATATTCAAGCACAATGTATTTAATGTATTGGGAGGATCATATGGAGGAAAGTATTAATTTGAGCATCTTGAGTTTTTGCTGTCCTTTTTGTTTTCATAACATTCAAAATAAATACTGAATATTCCCAGCATTTTGTGTACAAGCATGACCCAGAAACCAAAACTAGATTTGCTTCAGGTAGTTTTGTGTTCTTCCTGAAGACCAGTGTAAATATACCAGGCAGAATAAGTCTTTTAAACACTTTCAAAAACCACGGTCCATACCTGAGAGATTCTGGTAAAGAAATTAGTGTTATTTGTGACTGAGAAGAATGGGGTGGGCTACAACTAACAGGTGCTGTTTCTTGCTAAGATTTAGCTCCTGTACTTAAAGAGTAAGATCAGGTTGCAACGTCAGCCAACTGAAGTAAAAACAGTCAATTTATCTCTTCTGAGGAATCTTTCAAACTGAACTGTAGGTCTGTCATGTCCTGCAAGAAAGGCCTATGATGGGTAAAATCAGGGCTTTTTTTGTCATAGAACGCCCAGAACGGAGTTCCGGCACCTTTTTTGGATGGAATCTTGTAGGGTAGGCAAGGCGGGTTGTATGGCGTGTGTGAGTTCCGGCACCTTTTTTTTTTTTTTTACAAAAAAAGCACTGGGTAAAATTAAAGTTGGGACTTTGCTTCATTAGTGTTCATAGATTCCAGGAGTTGCAGAAATTATATATAGAGATGGCATCGTATGTGCTAGTGCTGATTAGAAGGAGAAAGAATACTAAAATGCTCATTTTGCCCACCCACCCTCCACAATGGAAATAGACAGGGCATTAGCTGAATAGTAATTGACCATTATTAGCTTTTATGACACAGCCATGCAAAATCTTGCAAGTAGTGTGTGTAGAACAAATTCCCAGTCCACGCAAAATGTGACCTTTAGCAAATACCCAGGATGGACAACGCATCCGTGGCAATGGTCTAAACTTTTTATTTTAGGACAATAAACAAAATGCTGCATGGCTTTTCTCCTTTATATTCCAATGAGATTTGGTAGCTTACTCCAAGCCGCACTATACAAAAGCATTTACAGTTCATGTTATATTAATAATCTAGCTTGAAAACCATTACTCTTGGTTATCTTGCCGAAGTTGAACCAAGCTGCTATAAGTCAGGCTGACTACCCGCACAGCGTGTGTTTTGTTTTTATGATAACAGCATTCTAAATGTAAAAGTATATTTGTAAAATTACATTCCTGGGTTGAATTCATTATACGTGGGATGAGCTCTGCTATTCCATGAATGCATGCAGGCAGGCACACACTGAGAAACCCATGCACAAAAAAACACAAAAGCCTTGGACCTGTAACCCAAATTGGCTTTGTTTCATTTTAAGTTCCATGCTGGTCAGTTGTATGC
>NW_015386822.1:334236-399002 GCF_001527695.2 Protobothrops mucrosquamatus
CTCTCCCTCTCCCTCTCCCTCTCCCTCCCTCCCTCCCTATCTCTCTCACTCTCTCTCTCTCTCTCTCTCACTCACTCCAATAAACCTCATGGCTCCTTTTCTTGTTCATCTTCTTTTTATTATAATGGTACTCTATTATATACCACAGCATATCCCTATGGAGCACAGGATTGTTTCAGAGTTCTTTGTGGATTATATGCATTTAGGATTTGTTTAGAGTAATGATTGCATTTGTTGTAACCTCTCACACTAATGCAATTGTGGTTGGATTTTTAATTTAGTTCTCCCTTAGCATGCCATTTTTACAGGGCTTGTTTGTATTTGTTTGAAAGGAAGAAGGAAAGTCTAATAAACTACAGACTCAGCCTTGATAATCATTTTGGATATCTGTTTTATTAAGCATGCCAGTATGGGCAGCATTCTCTTGGGTTCCTGCTCTTAAGAAGTCCTGGATTGAATGACTTCCTGCTCCAAACTTTATTTTTCAACCAAATACAAAATAACAACAATAACAGCAATAAATCATCATACAGTCATCCAGATGTTAAGACTGGGTTTGGCATTTTTGTCTACCATTCAAGTCCTTACCAAGGATCTGGGATAGGCGGATCTGGATGTTTGATGGTGTTACAGATATCATCACAGGGTGGAAGCTATTCCCAGTAAGGCTGCCTTTTGCAATTGACTGATGGTGAATTTGTCAATGCCGATGATGTTTAAGTGGTGCTCCAGTTGTTTTGGGATTGCACCCAAGGCTGCTGCTGTTGTTGTTGTTGTTATTCCATCCTGCAACGATATCTTTAACACCATCAAACATTCAGATCTGCCTATCCCAGGTCCTTCGTATGCACTCGATATGCAGACAACAATGCCAAATCCAGTCTGAACATCTGGCTCACTGATGATGATGATGATCATCATCATCATCATCATCATCTGCAAGGCAGAATTCCTTGGTCTCTTCTTGACCAGCTAACTTTCTTCATTTCTTTAAATTCATCTTTATTCTGTTTATAGTAGAATATAAGTATAAATCACAATAAATAGGTTTATTTGTTCAGAATTCCTATCCTCAAAATGAGAAATGTTTTTACTGAGCAGGAGAAAGAGAGTAATGTGCTTTTTCTCTAACAGCTGGATTGTCAAAAGTGTGAGATGACCCTTGAAATCCTTTCCAAGTCTTTATACTAGAAGGGAAATCATAGCCAAAGCTTTCAGTGCATTTTTGTAGCATCCACATATGACAAACTTTCCATTACTTCCAAATTATATAGAAAGATCTCACAGATAAAATAGACTTTGGATAGCCACTGTAGGCCATTAGTGTGACAACTCTGACTTAAAACTCATTAAGGCATTTTAGGACCCAACTACATATTATATGAAGAATCTGACTGGCTCTTCAGATATATTTTTTTAAGGAAATCATAAGTGAGAATTCAAAACTGACAAAAAAATACTTCTGCCTGTGTTCTTTTCCCTCTCTAATCAGGGTTAAAACTAGTGTTATTATTCAGAGGGGAGTAATTATTAGTCCCATAGTGCAGAGGTCACCAATCTTTGTTGATTGGTGGACCAAAGGAAAAGGCAGGGGAAGCATTTTACATGCGTGTGTGTGCACACGGGGCCATGAGCACGTGCATGCCACAAACGGGGCAGGTTAGTGCCTGTGTGATACTCACTAGATCTGCCCTGTTCTTGCATGGCACAGCACCTTGTTTCTGCACCCCGTGGCATGGCGGGGCCCATTTTTGCACCTCACAGCATGGTGGTGGCCCGTTTTCGTGCCCTGCAGCCCAGCAGCGACCATTTTTACACCTTGCAGCATGGCGGTGGCCTGATTTTGCACCCTCATAGTGCAGCAGTGCCCATTTTTGCACCCCACAGCATGGCAGTGACCCGTTTTTGTGCCCGGAAGTGTGGCGGCGGCCCATTTTTGCACCCCGAGGCGCAGGAGCGACCCATTTTTATGCCCCATGGCCATGGTGCTAGCACATGTGAGGGGCTGTGCATGCGCACACATGCACACTGGCCAGCTTGCTCCGCAGGCCAGTGGCCAGTAGGCCACGGTCCACTACCGGGACATGGCCCAAGGGTTGGGGACCCCTGCCATAGTGCTTCAGAACAAGTTTGATTTAAAGAAGAAACAAGTTTGATTTTAAAAGAGAGGAGATAAACAACTTATTTCACAACATGGCTGATCAAAACAAATTTGAAAGATAGCATTCCAAAGGGGTGCATCTTGCACACTTTCTATTGTCTAACCCTTTATTCTTGTTCTCTTACAAGGGACGAGAGGAGGATAATTGTGATGGTGGTAGTAATGATAGCAGTAACAGTTATCATCATCATCTGTTTTGTGGAATTGTTTCAAGAATTATTAAAAAAAAATATATGTTAAACAACAGGCTAAGTCAAAAAGACATTTGTAAATGCAAAATGTAGAATTGTGCAGCTGGAATAAGCTGGAAAGACAATTAAATCCTGTTCACTGTTGCTGAACTACTGTACACAATTGTGGGTATCTTCAAGTCAAGTTTATGGACAAGTTCGTAAAGTTTTCTGAGCAGAAAAGTCTTAGGATTTTAGAAAGAAGACAATAGCAAACCACTTCCAAAGAAACTGGACAGTTTGTTTGGAAGCGGTTTGCCATTGTCTTCTTCCTAAGACTGTGACTCAGTAAATTAGCAAAAGTCACACAGCTGGTTTCATGCCAAACGTACGTTGTGTAACTTATGTTATGTACAATTCATAATCTGTTGGTATCTAACCCTTTACCTTTAACCACTACATGAAATTGGTCCTCGTTACATACAAATGCAAAATAGCAATAGTACTTAGACTTCTCTAAGAGTCAGCATATTGCCCCCAATAATCTGGGTCCTCATTTTACCGACCTCGGAAAAATGGAAGGCTGAGTCAACCTTGAGCCAGTCAGGATTGAACTGCCAAACTGTGGCAATCAGCAGTCAGCAGAATTAGCCTGCAGTACTGCATTCTAACCACTGCACCACCATGGCAGAAAATTCAGATCATACAATCAGGTAAACAGATTGTGTAAAACGTACTCATAGGATCAATTGGAGGCAATATTATTTATTCAATTGATTTAAATTTATACTAAATTGGAAATTAAAATGTCACGGTTTAGAATTTTCTGTCTCCCTCTTTTTTGGACAGGAGGAATTGGGATATTATTTAGATTTTAGACGGTTTATTTGCTTATTAATTTATTGCAGCACCCAACTCCCTGTCACTCTGGGTGTAAAAGAAGCTAAATAAATAAATGAGCAAGATTGGAAACAAAAACCAACTGTACTCTTCAGGCTTACTAACCCCTTAGTAATCCCCTAGGTTAGGAGAAATTATTTTGTAACCTAAAACAGAGCTTGAGCAAATGAATGTTCTTGAAGATATTGCTGTCTAGATGTCACCCAGCCTTAAAGTTGGACTTAATGGCACTCCATCCATTCCATACTTTACATTTATTATAGCATAAGGGGAAGATAACCTATCAATGCAGAGGACGTTTGTCAAATGATCCAGAACGCTGGTTTCTCAGTCACTTTGGAAGAACCTTCTATGTATAGAACTATGCATATGGAAGCTTTACTTTCCAGTCATTCTAAAGCAGTTGTTCTCAACCTTTTTAATGCCGCAACCCCAAACCGGTCGTAAGTCGAGGACTAAACCGGTCGTAAGTCGAGGACTAAACTGGTCGTAAGTCGAGGACTAAACCGGTCATAAGTCGAGGACTACCCAACCGGTCGTAAGTCGAGGACTTTCCCTGCCCAGGAGCACCGCGCATGCGTGGTTCCGCCCCCTGCGCCGGCCGAGGCGTAGCTGGCAAGCGGCAGAGACGGAGCAGGCTGACCACCAGCTGGCCCAGCCCAAGGGAGGTAAGGCACCCGCCGGAAAAGGGGAAAAAAATAGCGGACAGCCTTGCTTGGCGACCCCCATGAAATGGTCGATTGACCCCAAATGGGGTCGCGACCCATAGGTTGAGAACCGCTGTTCTAAAGTATGTAAATAAGCATGGAAGAGACTCTGCTTCAACCTGCTACCTGTTTTGTGAGTTATAATTATCCTCAGCTTTCCATGAGATGAAAAGGACTGTAGTTCCATATAATGCAGTTACAGGAACCACAATGGCAGTGCATATTGCCTTTAAACAATATGTGCAATGCAATATATCACATTTTTTTCCTTCCAAGATAACTAATGACATTTCAAAAAAAAAAAGAAAAAGATTTGCTCTTCCCTAAACCAAGCTGGATTTTCTATATTTCTTAGTGCTCAACTAGTTTACAGGAAATGGTCAACAGAAAGATATCATGAAGATATATTTTCAATGAGTTGAAAAGGACTGTGGGCATTTAGAAGTATATTTTATTTTAGCTACATTATTTTTTTTTCTTCGGGTATGTTTTTCCCTTATATGTATGTGTTGATTTATTTTTGCAGATCAATATTCGACTTTTCAAAAACAAGCATAAGAAGCTGGGAAAAACAAATACAGCGAAAAATAACTATGCAATATTGCAAAAATAAAATAGCAGGTTGCTTTGAACCACAGATTTGAGATAAGCTTGACTTGAATGACCTGGAAATACAATTTTTAAAATCTATCTGACTTCTTTTAACTGGAAATGTATTCTGAAAGTAGGATGCCACAACCAAGAAGACCCTTGTCCATTTATCATTTACAATATCTTGGACAATAGGCCCTCCAAAAGTGATCTTGAATACCAACTTGGAAGGAAGCAGTTATTGTTTTTACCCATCATCAAGATACATAATTGAGGCTTATGTTTTCAGTTGTATTTGGGTCTTTTAATAAATGTAAGAATCTTCATGATACATTTTTATTAACAATTTCCTATCAGCTAGTTGAGAACAAAGAAATGTAGAAAGTCCAGCTTGCTTTACGGAAGGGGAAACTTTTTCTTTTGAAGAGTCATTACTTATCATTGAAGGAGAAAATGTGATATATTGTATTGCACCTATTGTCCAGAGGCAATATGTATTATCACTGTAGTTCCTGCAATTGTATTATATGGAACCCTAAACAAGCGCCCCCTCCCCAATATTTTCCCCCCAGATTTTGCCTGTGTGATTTCTCCCAAAACTTTAGAAAAGATAGTTTTCAGGCCTATATAATGTATATGAATACTTAGTTCTTGCATTCTCTCTCTCTCTCTTGTGAACAAGCTATTTTGAGTCTCTTGAAAATTGGAGTGGCATTTTCTCTGCCAGAAGGGGAAAAAAAGCATTAAAATGCAATTGCGTGTTTAAACACATCCATCCTTAGACAAAAATAATAATAATAAAAATGCAACACCTGGGTTATTCATGACCAACCCACCTTGACTATAATCTCCTCTAAGAAGAAAAAACTTTCCACAATGTTTTGTTCCATTTTAATTAAGCAAATCCTTCATGTTCTATTTTCTTGTTGTATAAATGGAGCACCCTCTTTTGCTTTGTCTAGTTGCCATTACTTGCACAGCCAATCCGAAATAACTGTTGCTTTGTTGCAATACTGTGCGAGTAGCCATTTCCAGTGTCAATAATTCTCCCACAAAAAGAGGTTTACTAGCAGTTAGTGAATGGGGATTGCTGTTGACTGCCAGCCAGTTAGAATTTTTCATCACAGTATACGCTCTGCCTTGTCTACTAATATGAAGTTGAATTTATCAACTGAGCTTTTAGCAAATCTCTAGGAGCAGCATATAGAATTAGCAAGTTACTTGTGCCTTCACAGAGTACACCTAATGGTGTGTTTGCTATCTAATGGCAAACTTGCATGTTTTATATATGATGGCTACTAATTGCTTCATTATCCATGCAAATCATAAAGGCAAACTGTGTCCCATCGTAAAATCAGCTATGAGCCCATTTAGAAGCAGGCTTGGAAAAGAATGTTACTATGTCCATTTTTCTTTGTTTCAGCAGCCTTTTTTAATGACTTGGCATTAAGCACAATGTTTTCTCCACTAGCAGGGTTTTTGGTTTTTTTTTTATTTAATCCATCTTATCTTAGAATTATCCAGAACAAAAAATTAAGCTGAACCTATTGGTTTCTCAGGCATTTAGAAGTTGGATTATTCATGCCATCACAACATTACTTCAATTTGCTAGAGGAACAAGGCTGGAAAAAAATTCTGAAATTATTCATTAGGTAATGATTTAGATAATAGAGACCTTCCCCTTGAGTGTATTAAATTTTAATCCCCATATACACATACATACATACATCAGTGCATGCTATACATTCATGCAGAAAAGCTCAGGGCAGGTAACATTTGAACAGAACTAATAACCCAAACAACAACAATCCCTAAACCAAAGGACTCTTGAGTATATCATAACATGAAATATTGCTGAACTAACAGTCTCCACATCCCAACTATTAAATATTTGGCTAACAGTTTACAGTTCTTCTGTTAAAGATTCTTCTACTCTTCACAAGGAACCTGGAGAAGAATCTGAAGCCAAACAAATGCCACTATTGCTTCTGCATGCACACCTATGGATTATAAGAAAGAAATATAACAGCAGAATTGGAGTTCAAGCTAATACTTGTTTATTCCGAAACAGTTGCTCCCATGGAAATGTACTGCCTTAATGTGATCTTGCTTTCTTACTATCAATTTAAATGGAGATTAGGGAAAATGATATGTTACTGCTTCAGTCCAAACTTTACTGTCCTATACTGGACCTGGCAAGGGAAGAGAGAGTAATGTCCCCAGCCCATAGTATGACATATATTCTTTATAGGAGGAAGGATGATCCTCACTTCAGGTCCATACTGTCAAAGAGGAAGAAGCCACTTATGTTTTTTTCAGAGAAATTCAGTTTTTGATCTGAAATATGCAAAGCCCCATACCACAGAAAGTCATGTTTTCGGATTGCCACTCAAGAATACTGGTAATATGATTGTGGCCCCAGAAATCTCATTGAGCCTACCAAGAAACCCTGCTATTTCAGGTCAGAGAGAAGAATTCCTAATCCTTGAGGAAGTTGTGGGGGAGAGGGATTTATGCTTATTTTACCACTGCCAAAAAGGAACAATAATCAAATATTAACAATAACACGGGAGAAGGTTGTTCTACAACTTCCTCCCATTGTCTCAAATCACAAGATGGGTAGCATATAAACATAATGAATAATAATTTTAGCACCACATCATTGGCATTGACAAATTCACCATTAATCAATTGCAAAAGGCAGCTTTATTCAGAACAGCTTACATCCTGCGACAATATCTATATCACCATCAAACATTAACAACTCCCTATCCCAGATCCTTGGGAGGGATTCGATAGATGGATAAAAATGCCAAATCTAATCCGAACATCTGGCTGACTGTGACAAACCATAATAATAATGTCAAATGTTTCTCTAAACCAGAGATCCCCAACCTTTTGGGCACCAAGGACCGGTTACATGGAGAGAGGTTTTTCCACAGACCGGAGGGGGGGTTGGTGGTTTTGTGTGCTACCTGCATTCTGTGGATGGGGCTTTCCTTGTTTGTGCGGACCGGTTGCTGGCATGCCGCGGACTGGTACTGGTCCACGGACCGGGGGTTGGGGACCCCTGCTCTAAATGTAGCAGTTTGAAAAGGGCCTGCTTTGGTTTTTTACTTTATTTGTTAAATTTGTTTGCCGCCCATCTCACCACATGCGATTCTGGTTCTCAGAACAGCAGTTCTCAAGGTCCACCACTGAGTCTCCACCTATCACTTATTGTTTTTAGGTTTGGGAACAATCCTGTAAGAGAACTTTGTATGAAATAAAAAAATACAATTTAGAAACACAGCGCGAAAACATGGGTCTCACTTTCTGTAACGGAAAGACAGAACGTGACTTGATGGTGGTGTGCGGCCTGGAAGTCACATTACCAAGATCTGGCAGCAAAACTGCAAAACAACAGAGCTGCAACTTTGCAAGGAGCAAAGCATCTGTGCCTGTCTTTTTCTTAAAGTTAAGGCTAAAATGTTGTAAAAAAAGGATCAAAAGAAACAAAGAAATACGCTCTTTTTAAATATATAATTAAATCCATCCCCGCAAGATTCAAGAAATCGGTGTCCTGAATGCAGGTGCTTTTCAGCTAGGAAGCTGGAAAATATTACAACCGTAAAGCATGCTTCCAAACTAGCTTTCCACAATAATGCCAAAGTAATGAAGGAAAAAAAAATTCAGCCCACATGCTAATTTCTCACTGCAGCTGTTAGGGTGTTAGATTAGAAGTCTGTATACCTTTCCCCAGAATATTAAAGCAGACTGTCTAACTGCCTGCGTTTGTCCTAGTAGCCTCATTCTTGCTGTTAGCGGAGCATGTCCCAACTGTTGTCAATTTATCAATGTAACGTGCACTAGTGGGCACAGTTTGAGCAGCCATTAGGACAGGTGCCTCTATCCATCACAGCCAGTCACTTATTCCACCTTGTCAGGAAAACTAAATGGTGCTTTTGGAGAAATGTAAACAACTCTCTAATGGACAATCAAAGCACCACTTTCTGAAGCAAACAAGAGGAAGAAATCTGACAGCCTCTCCCCCCCCTTTAAAAAAAAAAGAATTGAGAGTATTTTAAGTGTTGAAATCCCCTTTTTAAAAAAATATCTTTCCATTTTCTCAAACAGGGAAACAAAAGAATAAGGCTTCATTTTCCTAGGAAACTGGGTTTGCTTTATGCATGTGACTCTCTCCCACAGGGCTTAGGGAGATCTTCTAACAAATTAGAAAGCTTCGCCAGAAACTTATTTTAAGCACCAGATGAACGGGTCCATTATAGGGCCTTGCACCTGGCCACTTGTAGGTGACTTTGTTTTGGAAAGCATTCACACTACTTTTTAAAAGTCTGTCAAGCCCCCTCGTGCTCTGCTTTATTTATTTACCACAACATGCTCTAATGGGTCTTGGGAACCGGAGGTTGGATTCATCAAACAAGATAAATCAATTGAAATAATCTAGCTCCCAGCCCCACCCCCCACCCCAATTTCATCACATTCCTTGATTCCTTTCAATTAGCAATTATATTTAATATTCCCAAGAGCACTTCAGGTACTTTCCCTGCTACTGCAAAATAATGATTTGCCAATAAAAGCAATAAACATTTTACCCAATGCATACTAACTCTCAATAATGCTTTTTACAAATACACAGGGCTATGGGAACTCCCAAACTGTACAAGCAGCCATAATAACATAAGTCATCTGGGTAATATATAAAGTCTCTAAAATGCATTTCATATAATAAAGACGATGAGGGTCAACTCCTTTGACAAAATTCATTTATAAATAGCATAGTCCCTTGGCTATAACAGGTAAATATAAGAAGATGTGAGTAACAACAAGTTCCCATCAGCTGGTGCTTTTATGTGTTTTGTAAACCTAGCAATTAACTTTTGTCCAGCTTTGTAACAGCCTTTAGAGTGTCCTGCTGGCAGCTATGTTTAAAACAGCATTATTATGTTTTAAACGCAGGACATCTCATTCCTTTACTAAGGCAGAATACCTGGCGCTCCAAGGCTCAGGTGTTAAACTACTGCAAACTTCACAGTACAAAAGTGCTTGGTCTGGAATTGGTCATGGATAGTTTATGGATTTAATTTCTTTGAGGATAAAGGATAACTCTCCCTCCCCCCTTGACATGTGTATAGAGCTGTTGTAATCTCCTTTTGCAGTGATTTTTTTTTCTCTGATTGATGTGCTATTAATACTTTAATTGGTAACAGGTGCAGTTGATTGTTAGTTCCTAAGCTAAAAAAGAATCTGAAATTGAACATAAGGCTCTGATAAATTAATAAACTCCTCTTTTCTAAACAGTTGTTGCTGTGGAGGAACTAACTTTCCATGAAGTACTGCTCCATCAAGCACATTGAATTCTTTATGTTAAAAAGCAAAGTAGTGCTTAATGATAAATTAAAATTATACTAACTGGCAGAGAGGGGAATGTAATAATGAAATCCACTTAAGGAAAAGAAATGACTATGTGGGGGTCTCATTTGAAAATTTAAAAAAATTCTAAGAGTTTTATTTTTTAAAAAAAAACTATTTTTTTTTCAAAATATAAATGCAACAGGCAAAGTGAAAGATAGAAGCAAAAGAATAATAAAAATGACAATGAGAAAAAGAATAAATATATTCATCTCTTTTACTTTTACTTTTTCTTATTATGGTGGAAGTTGAAAATGTATGATCAAATCTTACAGGTAGTCCTCAATTTACAACCAGAGTTACAATAGATCTCCCTGGAACCCCACTCCAAAGTTCCAGTTGGCAGGCAGGCAGGCAGGCAGGCACGCACACACACACACACACACACACACATACACACACATGTCATATGACTGCATTTCAGAAGCTCGACAACCGGCCTGCATTTATGGCCATATGCAGTGTCATGCAGTCAAGCGACCACAATAGTTTGTGTTTTTGACAAAGAGTGGCATTTATTTCCATTTATCAGCCAAAATTCCCCATAGCGAACATTGGGTTTACTTAACCACCACACCATTCACTTAACAACTGTGGAGGTTGCTTTGCGATCGTGGCAGTCGCTTAATGGCTGCTGCAAAAGTGGTCGTAAAAATGGGTCTGCTCACGTGGTGATTCACTTTACAGTCATCACGACTTATGACTGTAATGGGCAGGCTCCATTATGGTGGGTAATGCGTTGTCACATATAGTTATTATATTGAACCTTAGATGAATTTAAACATATCTGTTGATATGTAGGTGCAATCGTAGTTGCTGAACTGGCATCCTTTTTAGGGCCCTTTCCACATTACCAACAGTAGATGGTAATAGATCTAAAAATAGAAAGATTAGATGAAAAGCTAACATGTTTCAGCTTAAACAGGTAAAGGTTTCCCCTGTCCAGTCATGTCTGATTCTAGGGGAGAGAGTTTATCTCTGTTTCTTAGCCGATGTAGATAGTGTTGTCCAAAGACATTTCCATGGTCATGTGGCCAACATGACGCTACATTGAGATGCATGAAATGCTGTTCATTTCCCCACTAAAGTGGTGCCTATTTATCTGCTTGCATTTGCATGCTGGGGCAAGGAACGGGAGCTCACCCCATTGTGTAGCACTTGGGTCTCTTGTTTGAACTGGTCATTTAATTTTCCATCATTTTGACAGATTGCTGGCATAACCAGTAAACAAGCATTTTAAATCACCCAGCAAGCTTTTGACTTTCTCATATTAAAACGCTGCACACTTTATTTATTTTCCCCCATTTTATTTCCTAACAGTGCCCAAGACGAACAGTATCTTAGACTGCTTCAGATCTGGAGGAGGGTTTGGCACTGCCAGTTTCTGAAAGCAGAGATGCGATTGGCTACAAAGTCCTCTTTTGCCAAAAACACATCATAGGATTTCCATAGGTGTAATGTGTGAAATGGTTCCCTAACCGTAACTGGTGACAACGGTTATTCAGAGAAGTGAGGTCAAAACATTTCTTACGCGTTTAAAAAATAGACTGTGGTATCAAATTTCTGACAAATGGACTTTCCAAATAGATTAACAGCAGAACAGTCTGAAAGTGATTTGAGACAGAAGCCTTAATATAAAAGCAAGTCATTATCGCCATGTGGTATATTTTTCTCCATATGTGTGCACAGTTCCCATTAGCATTAATGTAAATTCCACACAGGAATCAAAGGAGTAAAACTGTTTACATAAAACTCTCTTTTGCTTAGGAAATCTGAAATGTTAGATTCTGCCATCAAAAAAAAACCAAAGTAGGACTTCTCTCACAAGAGACAGTTAATGGAAGCCTTGACTCTTAATTGATCTCATGGCACTTTGAATGTATGCTCATTCAGGAACAAAAGGTAGAATGCCAACCTATCTCTTCTCCTTCCAGTCAGTGTTGCTTTTAAGCACTTCAGTGACTAGCAATACTTCAGGACAAGTGTGTCCGAGGCTGGATTTAATGGCACTCCATTTCCCAGCAATGGGTCCTACTCGTTTACAAACAGTTCACCTTGACTTCTGAAGGAAGCAACAAGATCTGTGTAGTTGATGTTGCACTAATATTTATGGGGTTGATGATGATAGCGATGATGATGATACATACATATAGCATGCCTGCATGTTCCAAAATGAATGGGCATGTGTGTAAGGTAAATAACACAACCGGCATACCTGCCACCTGTACAATGTAGGTCTCTTTAATCCAATATGATGCAGACCACTTTATTTAATTATTCATGAGGTTGATGCTTGGTTAGCTGCATCTGTATATTCCACTTTGCAAGGTAGCAACACACATAGGGATGTTAGGTTCATTTTATCCCCATAACCAAAACCCCATGTGGCAAGATCAGGTAGGAGACAGTGATAGGCTCAAAATCAATCAGTGGGCTCTACAGTCGAGTGAAGAGTCCAATTAGAGTCTCACTGATCCAAACCAAGTTCCTTTGTTACAAGGCTAGACTGGCTTTAAAAGTGTATGCTTTAAGTAGAAATTTCTGTGTAGAAAACTTGTGGGTAACACATATGTATCTCATGCCGGTAGGTGTGGTTTCATCGTCAAAAACTTACTTTCTTTTACTTTCTCAATGGTTGTATAAAACATACATAGATGCCCATAATCATTGATCAGTGGCAATGACACTGGAAGTTTAACTATTTTTTTTAATAAAATTATCTTCCTGGTCAATGTGCACCTATAGAAATTTGCACTGAAAATTGATTGCATGTTTCACATTATTTTTTGCTGCAAAAATATTTCTGTACACATTGCACACATTACAATATCTATTCCACTCTTCTGGATGAGTGTGGAAATAACAGTGATTTGAAAAGGAGTACTGTGTTGTAAGCTATTGAAATGGTATGTAGCTATTGAGGACAGTTCTTGATGAACTTTTCAATAGTACTTCCTCACTTCTTTTTTATTGGTGCCTAAAGATAATAAGAAATTTTCAAACTTTCTCAGTTATCCCTGGGAGGTTTTTTTTTCTGTCTGTCATGAAATAATACAGGTATCTATTCAGAAATTATAACTTCAGTACTACCTACTCCTGGGTTAGTGTGAGTGAAGAACATCAAAAAGGCAATAAGAAAGAGATTTGCTTCAGACAACAATTGGAATAGTGTGGGAGAAACGTAAATTGGCTTTTATGGTTTATAAAGAGATTGGACAGTTTTTTCCAATGGAATGGGGGCTATGAAATGAATTTGGAGAGAAAGGAAAAAGCAAAATATGTATTTATTTTTTTACATTAATAGCTTTTGGTTCTAAGTGGCAGCAGCCTCATAGATGGCAGGAGAAGAGATATCTTTCTCTGAGGCGGATGGGCAGTTCAGAAATGTGAAAAATAAATAAACAAAATACGTGCAAACTGTTTTAATCCCAATTATTCCAGCTCAGAAATGTCTATTTTTGAGTGTTTGAAATATACACAATTAAATTACAGATGTTGTGTTTCAAAATCAAACCTAACTTACAAGTATGTTCCCAGAGGGACACAAACTTTGGCTGTTTAGGTCAGCCATGTTTCAAGAGTTCTCAGTTCTGCAGCTGGTTTCTCAGCTTATGGCCTCGGATTGGGTCACTTTCTCCAGCCTAGTCAAGATAGCAGTAAGGAACAATCATGTCCCTGTTACGATTTGTTTAGATTTGATGGGGGTGGGATGGAATAGTGACAGCTGTAAGTTTGCATTTCTGCAGGTGCCCATTAATAATAATTGAAGACATGTTAAATGAGACAACTTGGTATTGCCAAGTAACACTAATACTGCAGGAGCTGAACTGGTTGCCAGTGTCTTGATGGGTGCAGTTCAAAGTGTTAATCAATCTTACATTAGTTGGAACCTGGCTATTTGTGAGATTACATTATTTCAACTAGAACAGTGGTTCTCAACCTGTGGGTCGGGACCCCATTTGGGGTCGATTGACCATTTCATGGGGGTCGCCAAGCAAGGCTGTCCGCCATTTTTTTGTCTGCCATTTTTTTTGTCCGCCATTTTTTTTCCCTTTTTCAGCGGGTGCCTTACCTCCCTTGGGCTAGGCCAGCTGGTGGTCGGCCTGCTCCGTCTCTGCCGCTTGCCAGCTATGCCTCGGCCGGCGCAGGGGGTGGAACCACGCATGCGCGGCGCTCCCGGGCAGGGAAAGTCCTCGACTTACGACCGGTTGGGTAGTCCTCGACTTATGACCGGTTTAGTCCTCGACTTACGACCGGTTGGGGTCGCAGCATTAAAAAGGTTGAGAACCACTGAACTAGAAATTGCCTCTTCCAAGGCAGAAGCCTTTCTTCCTGTGGTAAGCCATCCTATTCAGCATAAAATCTATTCTCTTACTTTTATTATTCAGAAAAGTTTTGAAAACATAGTAGCTTTTTTTCGTTGTGTAATAGGCCACTTGTTTCATGAGACAAGCAGCTATCTACGAAACTTTAAAAAATAAATGAAATGTATTCTTGAGTTACTTTTTTCTTCTCTATATCTCATATGTTCCTGTATCAACTCAAGTCATGCTACCTTCAAACTGTAGCCTTCCTTCATTTGCAGAGACATCAATCTTATCTCACCAGATTGTTTTTATTATCCTTATAACCATATATTAAAAGATTTCATAATTCCTCAGAATAAAATGTATCTGATAGTAACATATAAGGATAAATAATTGGTTTGACTAATCTTGGCCACGATGGAAAGATTCTTTGGGTGTACAATATGGGAGAGTTACTTCATCTTGAAAAATTGTCTATTGTAATGTTTTTGGCAATCCAGAAAGGCAAACTCATTTGGCAATTTTGTATGAGATAAAGAGAGTTTAAGAGCAGGCCTTGAGGACTTTGTATATACTGAATTGGTTTCATGCGTAAACAGTAGAACAACTTTTAATTTTCCTTTAATCAAGTAAAAATAGTGTATAATACAATACACAAATAATGTAGAGTTCATAAAGGCAAGGCTTATTTCTAGCTAACTTCTCTCTCAATTACCAAGCATGGAGCCACTGTCTATAGCAGCGATGGCGAACCTTTTAGAGACCGAGTGCCCAAAATGCAATCCAAAACCCACTTATTTATCACTGGGTGCCAGGTGGGTGTGGCCCACTGAGTGGGCATGGCTGTGGTAGTCATGGCAGACTGGGTGGGTGTGGCCAAGGTGGGTGTGGTCATCTCGATGTTGCTTGTGGGGAGGGATGCCTGTGGGGGCCGGGCAGGATTGGGGGAGATCCAGGGGATCTCTGGCAGGTGGGGTAGGCTGGCGGCTAGTTGAAGAGGGACGGTCGCCATCTCTGGGGCATGGCGAGCGTGCCCACAGAGAGGGCTCTGAGTGCCGCCTCTGGCACGCGTGCCATAGGTTCGCCACCACTGGTCTATAAAATCTCATCTTCATTGTCATAATATGTAGGTTACGAAGGCACACAAGACACATAACTAAAAGAAAGAACTCAACAGCAGAGTCTTGCCATTGTTGGCAACCACAACATCACCATTACCCAATGCTATGTACATTCTCAGACGAAATACAGATTACAGAGGATGCTATTACAGTTAAAACCACAAAGTGACCTTTGTGTATCTGTTTCTAACAACTCTATTTTATTTTGGCTTTTTCTTGGCTGACTTTCAGTAATTTGTATTTATCTTTCTACTGTTAGCTCTTGTTCTATCTCTTAGATAGCAAGAGTTCTTCCAGAGAAAGATTTTACTATGCAGCCACCTTGTTTTTACAAACTTTACGCAGGTTTGCAATTAACCCTTGGAATTTGTGCGAATATCACTTCATAGCAGACATTTGTGTGGCAGCAAGGTGGCTGTGTTATGAATCTGCAAACAAAAGTACAGATAGTCCTTGACTTACGACCACAATTGAGTCCAAACTTTTTGTTGCTAAGTGAGACATTTATTGACTTTTTTGCTATAATTGTTAAGTGACTCACTGCAGTTGTTAAGTTAGTAACATGATTGTTAAGTGAATCTGGCTTCCCTACTGACTTTGCTTGCCAGAAGGTTACACAAAGTGATCACACGACACTGGGACACTGCAACTGGCATAAATACGAACCAGTTGCCAAGCATGCGAATTATGATCAAGTGACCACGGGGAGGCTGCAACAGTTGTAAATGTGAAAAAGGGTCATCACTTTTTTCAGTGCCGCTGTAATTTTGAACGGTCACTAAATGAACTGTTGTAAGTCGAGGACTGTCTGTAACTATGTATATATCCATGCTGCACAATTCAAAATGTCCTTGGGAATTCACAAAAGAAATATTAGGTTACTACAAATATCATATACAGGAATGGCTTCGAGGTATGCGGTATCTGTCAATGTTAAGAAAAACTTTCTATCAAATATTTCAGTGATTTTAATCAAATTATTATTTGGAATTACACTTCAGCTCTAAAGAGAATCTTGAGAACAATGCAAGGCAGTGCAGTTCCTTTTCACAAATGTCTAGAAGATTTCACCATGTGGGCAAATTATTTAAAATGAATGAAAATTGCTCAACTATGTTGCTTTATAGAGCTGCCTACAGAATAATGTTCCAAAACGCCATGCAAGGATAGACTAAAGTTTTCAGGGAAATATTTTCCTTTTATGATGGTGGATTGAATGCAGAATTTGACTTTAAAAGGGCGGGAAATCTATGTTCTTGTTAGCTGTACATATTTTTGCCTAATGTATATAATGAAAGCAAATTAACAGCTATGTCCGTAGAACATAAGGAAAAGGAGAAAACAGTATAAATAAAAAAAGATGCCTGTGTTTCTATTTATTAGGAGTAAACTATAAGTAGCAGAAGACAACATATCTGATAACCGTGACTGTTTAAACTAAAGCCGTCTATCAACTCCTTTTTCACTGAAATTTCCATTTGTGGTATGACTACTAAATGCAGCCCACATGCAGGAATTTGCTAAGGTTTTCTGTAGGGATGACCTTTTTCTCATAACACCCAACTAGATCAGGAAAAAGAGAAAATGGAAACTGGGGGTGTGAAAAAAAGATGATTTGGGGCTAACCTTTTAGGATCTGACCTGGACAAATTGCCTCCCATAGAACAAACGAATCAAATGAAAAACAAAAGAAAGAAGAATATTCTTTCTTCCTTTAATGTCACTCCCAAGTGCTTTCTTCACTCTGTACTTGAAACACAATATTCATTTTATTTATCAGATTGTTTTTATCTTACCTTTATTGCTTTATAAGGCAGAAAACATACATCAAATTCATTCCTTCTCCTATTTTCTCTACAACAACCCTGTGAGATGGATTGGGCTGGGAGAGGGAGACTGGCCCAAAGTCACCCGGCCTATTTTAATGCCTAAAGCACAACTGGAACTAACAGTCTCCTGTCTCTATCTAGTCTGGTGTCTTAATTAATGTTATTATTCCTCCAAATGAGAAAAAGGAAAGTTACACTAAGAGACAGAAAACCTTTTGAGACAGTTTGAGGCAGTGGCTAAAATAAGGGTATTTTGTGACATATGTTGTTCATAGTATGTTTAGGTGTGTGTCATGTATGTGTTTCACTTTGAGAGCGGGCAACTAAATTTCATTTTTGATGTGCGCCATCGTGCCCACAGTATAAAAATGACAATAAAGGTTATCTTATCTTATCTATTATGACCTGTTGGTTTATATCAGGGGTAGGCAACCTGACTCAGGAATTCTGGGAGTTGAAGTCCACGAGTCATAAAAGAGCCAAGATTGCCTACCCCTGGTTTATATCCTTAGTTACATTCAGGTTGTCTATAAGGATCATTTTGAACTCTTGCCCTTATACAGTACTAATAATATATTTACTCATGCAAGTATCTTTTTCTGCCTTATCATATAATTTTCACTTGCTGTAGACTTTTAAATTAAACCTGGTCTAAACTTATAATCCAATGTTTATGCATGCCAAAAATAAGTTTGTTTAAATACAACACCAATGCAAATTAGACAGTCTTAAACCATAACAATAATATATATTTTATATATACAGTATATGTGTTGATATTTATAGAAAAATTAATAACCCTCTTGGCTTAGATATTCGTTGTATTAATCTGAAATTAGACAATTAACATTTTAACAGCCAAAAGGATTAATTTAGAACCATTTCATAATTAAATAACATAGAACAGCAAGGCAAGGTGAGTATGCATTCCAAGTTTCAGTCTGTAATTAATGTTTATAACCAAGTTCATCATTAAACCCAAAACAAACCCCCAGGTGATAAGATTTGAAATATTGATGCTTTTAGTTAAGTTAGAATGACAAACCAGAGATTATATACAGGTAGCCCTCAACTTTCAACTATAATGGAGCCTACAGGTGGAACTTGCATATCGTGGACATAAGTCACAAGAGTCCTAAAATGGGTCAGTCATGTGATTTTATAAACTTTTTTGACCTTTTTTATGCCAGTGTTATGCAAACCGGTGGTTCATTATGGTCGCAGTTTTGCCAAAAATTGGAAGTAAATACTGGATTTTAACAAAATCATTGTAAAACACAGTCATGTGACTGCCTAGCCATAAATGTGGTCATGGCCTTAAATGTGGCTGTATTGCTGAGAACGAAAATTGGTCACATGACTGTGGAGGGGGGGTGAACATCAGAACTTTGAATACGGGTCATAAGTAGTCCCAAGGTAGATCCGTCATAACTTCAAACAGTTGTTAAGTGACCAGTCGTAAACCAAACAGTACCTGTATAAGTCATTTAATGTGTTAATGGCTTGAAAGTTTATCTTCTCGCCATAATGAAACATTTAACAGTAAATGGTAACATTTGCTGTTATTTAGTGCAAGGTGGATGTGTGATTCACACAACATACACAGAAATGCTAAATATAACACCCCACCACTTTCCAAAGTTTTTGAGGGATTCTCTAAGTAGATTAGAAATACATTATACTATATAAAAGAAAATATAAAATCAATTTATACCAGTAAT
This sequence comes from Protobothrops mucrosquamatus, assembly GCF_001527695.2. Taxonomy (NCBI): domain Eukaryota; kingdom Metazoa; phylum Chordata; class Lepidosauria; order Squamata; family Viperidae; genus Protobothrops; species Protobothrops mucrosquamatus. Next base: position 353,156 of record NW_015386822.1, read on the forward strand.
ATCACTTGTAAAATTATACATATTAGCAAATGTGAATATCAGATGTGTACATCAGAGAAAACGGTGCATCAAAACTTGTGGATGGGGAGGAACACACATGAAAAAGTTTGTGAATGTACTTCACATCAGTACAAACTGATATGAAAATAAGATGGAACAAAGAATGTTGGAAAGAGAAATTGAGCAAAATCAAACTTTACAAGTTTGCCTACTCGTAGAACTGTCAACCTACGTTTGAATGATTCCCTAAGAGAAAATAATTGGTAGAAATATGGCATAGGATTGTCATGGAGGAATTTTATAGTCTGTGGTAGAACCAAAGTTCACATTTTTGCTTAGATGAATTTGAGGATGGAAGGAAAAGTTTTGGTTCTGAAGCAGCATTTCAGGGTATGTGATCTTGACATGCTAGTGACAAAGTATAAGAAAATAGCCAATGCTCTCATTTTTAAAAAAATGAATTTTGAAGCTTCTTAGGGTTGAGCTCTTGGAAATCATTTTTCATGTTCATAATTCATTGTTTAAAAGGCACACCTTCCATTTAAACGACATGCTCTAACAATTCATAATGTCTTAATTTGAAGCTATTACTTTCTCCCATGACTGGAAAAAAAATGAACAGATAAGCCATTTATGTAGATTAAACTTTGATGCAAAGCTCTAGGATGAGTTGATTTATGAGAATTTATATTATCTGTGGATTATCTGTCTGAACTTTCATTTTAAGGTAGCATAAGACTTATTTTGTGGTACAAGTGTGTTTTTGATGTAGGTGTTTTATAGGAGCTTTGCCCAAATCCTTTTCTTAATGTTGATATGCCTATTCACAGACAATTGGGACAGTGTTCTTCCTTCAAAGCTAGCATTGCCCAATACTGCTTAGGTGCAATACTGCACTGCACCTAAAAAAAAATATCTAAAAAAAGTAGTTAAAAAAGAGCCTAGCAATAATGTGGTAGGTGGCATGTATAAAATACATTATTGAAGTCGTCCATTAAATAAAAAGTTATATAAGAGTACAAATATTATTTGTATTACATAACTGTGTAATGGTGCCGATAGATACATAAGACCAGTAAAAGCAGGACTCCAAGGCAAGAGGTTTCCTTAAGGAACATGTTTATTGACTACAAAGTATTGGCATAGTCAAAAGTGAAACCAAGTCTGGAGTTCCCTCCCAAGCATTACAATGTTACAAAGTTGAACTTCCCACCCCAGAACTATGCAATCAACTACATTCCCCAATAGAATACTTTGGCAGGTATTCTAATGGAAAGCTTAGCCCGCCAAAAGTCAGGCAGCAATGATCTTGGTTCCCATGGGACAAATTATTGTTTAGTCTAACATTAAAATGCCCCCTCCCCCTCCCAGTACTGTGGCAACCGAAAATGAAGCAAAACTGGCTTCAGCCAAGATTGTTGCAGTGTTGACAATCGGATCCCCTAGAGAGAGAACAAATCCTGCAGACAAAGAAAAAAAAATGCTTATTAAAAAAATCTATGTATTAGCCTATCTGCCTTGATGTCAGTACTTTTTACCCAAGTAGCTTCTGATAATGGGTATCCCTTCCACTGTACTAAATACTGTATTTTTTCTTTGTACAATCTAGAATCAAGGATTCATTTTATTTCATAATGGGTTTCCCCCTCTACTAAAAGGGGACCAGGTGCATTTTTGGGAACAGGTCTTAAGGAGGACTCCCTAAGAGGTTTTAGTAAACTGCAGTGGAAAACAGGGTGGACTTTTCCCAAGAGACGAGGGAGTTTTATTCTACTGTAACAAGGTTTATAATTCAAATTATGGGGAAGGGACCAAGGAATTTTGGTCCTAATATTTTACTAGGCAAGTAAAGAGATAGAGATAGACTTTCTCCCCCACCTGATACGGCTTCTGTGGAGACTGTTTCTTGTCTGCCTGCTCCTTGTAAATTTTTGAGCCTTTCACTAAAGCTTTTCTGCATTGTCCCAAACAGTTTTCCAGGAGCTCACCAACTGATCTAAGGTTTGAGAGGTAGGAGGGTCCTGTGGGTACTCAGGCATAGGAATGAATTCTTGACCAGTAGCTATTTTAAAAGGAGTAAGTCCAGTGCTGCTATGCACAGTGTTATAATAAGCTACTTCAGCAAAAGGGAAGAGGTGAGCCCAGTTCATCTGTTGGTAGTCAACATAGCATCTAATGTATTGTTCCACCATTGAATTCGCCTTCTCAGCTGCTCCATTCATATTCGGATGAAAAGCTGATGATAGTCCTTGTGTGGATTCGATCAGCTTAAGGAAGTCCCTCCAAAATTTTGCAGTGAGTTGAACTCTCCTATCCAAATAATCATTTTTGGTGCTCCATGAAGATGGCATATATGCTTAAGGAACAACTTGGCTAACCTCTTTGCAGAGGGGAGACCGGAACAGCTATGAAATTAGCCTGCTTTGAAAAAAGGTCAATGACAGTCCATATTACCATGTTTCCCCTACTTTGTGGTAATTCCATAATAAAATTCATGGCAATCTCCTCCCAGGATTGGGAGGGGTTTGCTACTTGTTGTAATAAACCAGGAGGACTTACCAGGACATTTTTTCATGGCTGCACAAGTTGCACAGCTCTTCACATAACTTTCCACATCCTTTTTCATACCTGGCCACCAAAATTGCCTTCTTACCAAATATAAAGTCTTTAGAAACCCAAAGTGGCCAGCCTGTTTAGTATTGTGGCTGAAGTGCTTGAACTCTAAGTGTTCCTGGCAAGTACAGTTTTGATCCCTTCCAGGCTAGCCCATCTCAATAAGTCAGTATATTTTTATTTTCCTGGAACCAGGAATCAGTTTTTAATTCCTCCTCAAGTTTTTTTTTGTCAGTGGGCTAGTTGGTTCAGATTGTTTCGCCTGCACCTGTCCTCCAGGGGTTATATGAGAAACTGACTGTGGTAATGGAATGATGGAGTTCACAATCTCCTCACGGCAACTTTTATACTGGGCATTCTGGACATGGCGTCAGCCAAAAAATTCTTTCCCCCGAGGAAATACTTTAAAGTAAAATTGAAACAGTTAAAATACTGCACTCAACAAACTTGTTTGGGAGATAACTTACAGGGGTTTTCCAATGCCTCTAAATTTTTATGATCAATCCATACTTCAAAAGGCACTTTGCCCCCCCCTCGAGGAAATGACGCCAAGTCAGCAGGCCCACCCTACTGCAAAAGCTTCCTTCTCCCAAATAGCCTACCTTTGCTCAGTGTCTGTTAATTTCCTGGAGGTGTAGGCACAGGGATGTAAGTCTCCTCTTTGGTTTTTTTGCAAAAGGACTGCCTCCACAGCAACATCATTAGCATCGGCTTGGATGATGCATTGCTCATCCGGGTTGGGGTATTTGAGAACAGGTTCGGCTGCAAACTGTCTTTTTAAGTTCTCAAATGCAGCTTGGCACTCTATAGACCAAGGCAGGGGTTGACAAGGTCGTGACTTCCCCTCGCTTTTTCCAGTCTTTAATAGCTCAGTAATTGGTAAAGCTATTTCAGCAAAAGGGGATGAATTGCTGGTAGAAGCTTGCAAATCCCAAAAAACTTTGAAATTGTTTACAGGTCCGTAGGGGTTGCCATTCTAGTATGCCTTTAACCTTGGCTGGATCCATCTCCACCCCTTCACTGGAAATTCTGTATCCTAGATAGTCTAGACGCGTTTGATGGAATTCACATTTTGAGAGTTTTGCGTAAAGCTTGGTGTTCAGCAATTTTTTGAGTACTTCACGCACCAATTTAACATGCTCTGCCATGGTCTCTGTGTAAATGAGGATGTCATCAAGGTAGACTAGAACCCCTTTGTACAGGTGATCATGCAGCACTTGACTGATCAATTGCATGAATACGGCAGGGGCCCCTTGAAGTCTAAAAGACATAACTTTGAACTGAAAACTCCCCAGGAGGCTGTCAAAAGCTGTCTTCCACTCATCTCCTTCTTTAATCCTCACTTGATAGTACGCCTCTCTTAGGTCTAATTTGGTTAAAAAAAACTTTCCTTTTGCTAAATGGGCTAGCACGTCTTTCATTAAAAGGGAGGGGGTACATATTCTCCATGTTGACAGCGTTTAACCCTTTAAAATCCATGCACAGCCTCAGCGACCCATCCGTCTTCTCTTTGAGAAGGGGCAGCTATACTGGATTTAGCTGGCTGAATGAATCCCCTGGCTAAGTTCTTATCAATATACTCTCTCAGCTCTTTCAACTCTCAGGGGGTCATAGAGTACATTTTGGAATTGGGAAGTTTGGCTCCTGGCAAAATCTCAATGGCGCAGTCAGTCGTTTGATAGGGGGGAGGATGTCACATTCCTTTTCGCTGAATGCATCAGCTAACTCTCGATATTCACTTGGGATGAGCTGTGTCCCAAGCAGGGAGTCTCATGGGACTGCTCCTGGTCCTCACTTGTTATAGCCCCTCGCGTACTGCTGGCCAGAGTAGGAGGCAAGGGTCCCATTGCCAATCTTAAGATCCTCACTCCATTTTCCCACCAGATCATAGGGCACCACTTATCAAGCCAGGCTAATCCTAAAATTACAGCCTCAGTCATTTTTGGGACTACTACGAAACAGATGAATTCTCAATGCTCCCCCATTTTCAAGCACACTGGTTTGGTTAGGTGAGTGGCAGGAGCTCCCCCTGTAAGAGATCCATCTGCTTTTTCAAACCCCATAGCTATGGGCAATAATTTGGCATGAATACCTAGCTTAAGTACCATGGGGAAATTGATTAGGCATCTGGTGCAGCCTGAGTCAATTAAAACATCCAAGTCCATCTGGGGTCCTGTCTTAGGGACTAAGAGCTTCACAGAGATGGCAAAAGGTGGGATTGGCTGACTCACCATCGGGTCGTCTTCTCCCTCATTGTTGCTGTCATAAGGGGCAGGTATAGGCAAGAGCTCTGCCAGGGTCTCATGTTTCCCTGGGGAGGAGAGGTAACCCGTGCAGCTTGCACCTGGCTAACTCAGTTTGACTTATCTCGCACTGCACAAGGTTTCCTCTTGGGTTTTGTGGAGGCAGTAGGCGCGTTCTTAGCTGGAGGAAATGGGACTGGACAATCAGCTGCTCGATGTCCAAGCTGCCCACACCTGAAACACTTGATCGGGGGTCCAGTGGGTACACGAGAAAAGCCAGAGGTTGTGGCAGGTGGGGGCATTGAGCCACCTGATGCCTTTCTTGGACTCGCTTTGGTCTGGACTCTGACGCTGTGGGTCTCTGATAACGGTCCAGTTCGATGTCTAAGGTTATGGCCAGGCGGTACCATTCACAGAGCTGGTCAGGGATTCCCCTATAGGTACACGCATGGAATAATTCTAAGCCTGCCTTGAAGTGGTGAATCAGTGATTACTCAGGCCACTGCCTGATTTGTTCGAACTCCCTTACATCTTCTTTCATTGACCAGGCCCACTGCTTCAAATTATGGATGTGCTTTTTCAGCTTACAGGGCTTGGGATTTGTCTTCGAATCTGGCTCTCAGCTCACTCATAAACAGATTGATGTCCCACAATTCTGGTGCCTGCTCATCATGTAGGCTAGTCACCCATTCAGCAGCTTCCCCTTCCAGGTTCGCTGCTACGGCATCAACCATTCCGGTTCTGTCTGGGTAAGCATTCGCATAACAATTCAGGTGAGCCCACACCTGATTCACAAAAAAAGACAACTTCTCGGGGTCCCCATCAAATGTGGGTTTGATAGGGGGTGGGTCCACAGGCCATTGCCCCCAGTAAGCTTGCTGTATACCTGGCTGCTGGCGCTGAGGTCGCGGAAGGGCCCATCCCTGGAAACCCCTCGGCTGTGCTCCTGGGCTGGCAGGGCATCAATCTCATCAGGGCTCTGCCAGCGCACTGGGCTCGATGTTAAGGCTGGTCTAGGCAGCGGGGATGCAGCATGAGCCATCGCTCTGGCACTGGGGCTTCGTCAAGGAGGTGAACGGGTTGGGGAGCGTCTGTCACCTCATCCACTGGAAATCAGCTGGCAGGCAATCAGCTCCACTTCTCCCATCTTGAATCAGTCAAACATCTCCCTCAGCCGCTCGATGGAGTGGATGTGGATGGCAGCCAGGTACCTCCACTCCCCTGATTCATCCCAGATGGCTGTTTCGCCTTCCTCAGCACAAGTGAACGAGAGCTGTGGGATGAGATCAATGGGAATTCAGGCTCAGCAGACTTAAAAATGCTTCTCGGCTGCAAGGCAGCATCCGATCGCCAATTCCCTCCAAGGATTAGTTTTCCTTCTTGCTGCGTCAGGATCGCCTGGGCTTTCGGCCTCGCTCTAGCAGTAGGGGCTGCACTCTCTGCCTGGGTTGAAGCCTGCGTCCCATCAGCCAACGTTGTGCCGGGGCCAGAGGCCAACTCTCCCTTCTTCTCCATCTCTTCCCTGAGTCTTTGTCATCTTCCTAAAAGGGTTATGTAGACGACCGGGGCTCAGGACCCCACGTTTTAACATTTTAACGAGACTTGGTTTAATGTCATGGTTCCGATAGATGAGACCAGTAAAAGCAGAACTCCAAGGCTAGAGGTTTCCTTAAGGAACATATTTATTGGCTACAAAGTATCGGCACAGTCAAAAGTGAAACCAAGTCTGGACTCCCTCCCAAACATTACAATAAATATAAATTATGAAAAATAAATAAAATAAAAATAAATGTTACAAAGTTGAACTTCCCACCCCAGCAATATGTAATCAATTACATTCCCCAATAGAATACTTTGGGGGGTATTCTAACGGAAAGCTCAGCTCGCCAAAAGTCAGGCAGCAATGACCTTGGTTCCCATGGGACAAATTATTGTTTAGTGCAGTGATGGCGAACCTTTTAGAGACCGAGTGTCCAAACTGCAACCCAAAACCCACTTATGTATCATCGGGTGCCGGGTGGGCGTGGCCCATTGGGTGGGTGTGGCCCATTGGGTGGGCGTGGCTACAGTGGTATCGGCAGACTGGGTGGGACTAAAAAGTTCAATCAATCAATTCCAACTTTGTGAGATCTTTTTTTTCCCGCAAGAAGTTGAAATTGATTGATTGAACCTTTTTTTTTTTGCACTAGGTGGCGGAGGCCTAAAGCGAAAAGTTTTTATAAAACCCAGCTGAAAGCCTAGGACTGGGGCGAAGGCGCACGTGCCCACAGAGAGGGCTCTGCGTGCCACCTGTGGCACACATGTCATAGGTTTGCCACCACGGGTTTAGTGTAACATTAAAATCCCCCCTCCCCCCTCCCAGTACTGTGGTAACTGAAAATGAAGCAAAAATGGCTTCAGCCAGGATCATTGCATTGTTGATAAACTGAAGAAATCCCTAAGGGCAGCACTCACCAAATTAAAGGATAAAGATTGTTTGTAGTTATTGTTAGCACTAGCATTCTCAATAAAATCAGTTGAGAGAAAGTGTTGTCTCGTTCTAGACCTTTTTGTTTTTAGAGCCCTATTATTTTTAGTGTGTGTTTCTTTACTACCTTTTCTTTCCACCTTAAAATCTTTACCTGGCCAGGATCTGTTGTTCTGTTACCGGAGGGCAAAAATGGGAGGAATTGTCTAGCTAAATTGCAATTAGGCAGCCCCGGGTGAGGCTGGCACCAGTTAACTTGGGATATTGGAGTGAAAAGGCCCGTAATCAGCCTTCGGTCATGTAGAACAATGCATAAAATTAAATTGACATTAATGAATAATTGTGTCATGAAAATGGAAGAGGAGAGTTAATTGCATGTTACAGTGAGTGTAATGCCTAGATAACCTTGCATTTAATGCTATTCTTAGCCGTGCTGCCAAGACTTTTACAGAGCCTCTCTCAGCAGGAAATCATTAAAGCTGTGAGTAGATAATGCAGGCTCAGTGAAACCTAAGTGGCAACAATATAACAAGAGTTTCTTTCAGACTGTAGTGTTTTCATGAGAAGAGGACGGAGGAGGGCATCTTGAGGTAATTTGTACACATCTGAATGAAAACAGGAAGCTTGGACAATCTATTCTCAGCTCGTCCTGTTCTAGGGAATTCTCGACTATTGTTGCAGACAAGATGTACGATGCAAGATTTCTCCACCGGTACTCACTAGGTACTCACTAGGCCGTTATATTCCCAGCTGTCTTTTGCAGCTAAAACTTACTTTTATAAATATCTGGAGTGTAAAAACACTTGACCTCAAAGCAAACGAACAACAAGCTATCTAAAAGTATCTTCATGCCCATCCCATTGTACCTCTCAACCCCTGGATTGTAAAATCACTGACACTAGCCCTCCATGAAAAAGACACTTGGAGACAAGCATTTGAAAAGTACCTTTAAAGCTTTCCATGATTGTTGTTGTTGTTGTTTTTAATTAAAATGAGGCCATCTTTACAGAGAGCTATGGACCTTTATTTGAGACAGATATCATCTCTGGAGGAGTTAAACATCTGCAACTGTGATGGATGCCTCCATTATAAAGCTTGGCAAAGCTACATAGATCCACTGAATGGAAACAGTACAGTATTAAATAGATTTTGCTGGGGAGTTTTGCCTAAAGAATAAGATTATCTCAAAATGCTTAAGAGACAGTTTACTGTTAATTTTGCAGCTCCCACATTGCTATCAACTCTTACATGAGGCCTCGTACTAGATAAATTATAAAAGGCTTCTCCTGAAGTTTAGTGGAATACAAACCATTCATGTGTATGCATTTTCTGTATTTTGGGTTATTATTATTATTATTTTTCCCGCAAGCATTCTGAGTACATCAACAATATCTTCACAGCAACTTAATTCTTTCTTTCTCTTTCTTTATCTCTGCTCTCAAATCGTACTGATAAGACTGAGGTTAAGAGTTCACCAGGTAAAATTCACTTCCCCAAGGTGGTGGAAGCAAGGAAATAGCATAGGAGAGCCTTAGCAAGTGGCAGCACTTGATGTTCTTGTCGCATTGGGACGCTGAGTAGGGTCAGAGAGTCCTTTTAAAGGGAGTCCATTAAGCAATTAAAGGCCATAGGCTAAACGGTGAAGTTAAAAAAAAATACATAAATTCTAAATTCATCCTTAAAATAATTCCAAGGCCAGTGTACTTTAACTCACATTCACATTGCTGTAAGATATTTGCTAACAAGAGAAAAAGAGCTAATGTACTGAGGTATCTATATACTACAAAAACTGTCATGGTCATTACCTTTAACTGAGCAAAACGGTGCATCACAGGGCAACAGTTTTTAAACCAAGTTTCTTCAAATGGGCTAATGTACATAATGTGTCCAAAATCTGGAACCCATGATTCTGAAGAGAATAAAATTTGGGGAAATTATGGCTGCTTAATTTTTAGTGTTCCATGATAGTGTCTTAGCTAGTTTCACAATCCCTTGCTCCCTCCTTCACCAGCAGCAGCCACTTCCCAGAAGGGAAGGGAAGGAAGGGACATTGAGGAAGGAAGCCCAGCGTATCCTTCCCAGCCCATGCCACTTCTTTGCATACTTCCTGTCCTGTGCCACACCCTTGGGCACCATTCTTGATTTGCGTAGCACTTCTTATACACACTGTGAACCCCATGCGCCCTTCTTTGACCGTGCTACTCCGCCCGTCGTGGAGGTAGCTTAGGAACCGTCTAAAGCAGGGGTCTTCAAACTTGGCCCTTTTATGACTTGTGGACTTCAACCACGCTGGCTGAGGAATTCTGGGAGGTGAAGTCCACAAGTCATAAAAGGGCCAAGTTTGAAAACCCCTGGTCTAAAGATAGGATGAGGAGGCTTTTACACAGTCTCATTTTGCTCTCTACAGTTGATGAAAAAATATTTTCTTCTTATGTTATGTCTGAGTCTAGACTGTATTGCCCTACTATTGCCATAATAAGGCTGCCTGCTATTTTTTTAAGAACATAAAATTTTCTGTCTCCCGATTATATTCCTTCCTCCCTCCCTCCTTCCCTCCTACTCAATATTTGTACTAACTTTCTGTATTGCATGAAAAAATTGTTCCCAAGTTCAGAGCAATTGGCAAAAACATTATAGAATTACTTCTTTTGTGCAGACAAAAGTAAGGGAAAGAATTGGCTTGGTTAAATGTTATAAACAGATTTATATATGATTAGATACTAATGTAAAACAAAATACAGTTCTAAAGCATCTCCGACAAGTATATTTGCAGATTTTTCTTTCTTTCTTTCTTTCAGAAAAGACTCTCCCTAAAGATTGTGTGTTACAGTTTCTCTCCCCTCAGCTGCCATGACTAAAACAAAATGATACAAATATGAGCCACATTGCTTTGTATGGCACTTGATGGGTTCTCTCGTGATGGGAATTCTTAAATCCAGAGACAGCAATGTGCATCTCTCACTACCATTCTTTCTTACCCCCAAGGGATAATTTAAGGTTTTATGGGCTCTGACCAGTTCAAAGCTCAAAATGTTCATTGGGAGATGGCTAATCAATATTGAGGGGGAAAAATCTTGCTCCACTTCCTAATTAATCCTTTTTAGACTCCTTAAAGTACACGCTTTACAATCTAGCACTAGCATCAGGATCATATCTCAGACTTTCTCATGGTGAAGTTTTCTCTATGAGAGGAAAGCATTCTTTAGGACAGACGTAGAGAGGAAGACCAATACATGAAGCAGAAGAATGTACGGAGAGTGGAATTAAAGTAGGAGGCAGAACAGAATTTGCAGGGAGAAAACCTTGTTGGTACTACTGTGGGGTGTATCCTAGTACGTGAGCAGTAGTGGAGTAGAGTGAGAGTGATGCTGTGTTTCTAGTGGGGAGTGTAGTAAAATAGAACTACAAGCAACAGGAAAGAATATAGAGTGGAGTCAAAAATAAACGCTCACTTAGAGAGCTGTATAACTTTTGGTGCACTTCTGTATGTTGGACAATTTGCAAACACACAATATCGTCCCAGCCTCTATGGTGAAAAATACATGCCAATTGTCTAGGGACCTGTGCTGTTGATGGCTCTTCTGCGTCTCGAGTCCCCCAAACTGGATATAGTATAAAAAGAACCATGACAGTCTTCCCCTTCCAATACACATTGTACAACAGAGGACAGAAATTTGAGAGACTCTTGGATGATATAGGATCTAAGATACGTATCTAATTACCTAATTCTTCTCCCTTTGTTAAAATGTAGTGCTTCCCAACCAGGTGCCTTCCATATTTGTTTGGTTGATTCTTTGATTGTAAGGCTTCAGAATTCTTTATTTAATACTCTTCCAGCCCTTTGAAATCTTCTACCACAGAAGCATGAGGACAGCATCCATCTGTGGTTCTTATTTTACCATGTATTCCTTTTTTGTTTATTCCTTTTAATGTTTTTTCTTGTACATCTCAGACTTCTCCTTGATGTGTCTTCTTTCCTGCATGTCAAAAGCACACTTACGTTTGAAAAAGCAAATGTAATCACGCAACCTCTTTATGTAAATGACAACCAAAGGGTTTGTAAGGTTTGTCCCTGAAGCTTGCTTGTCCAGATTACTGACTTCTTTAGGAGAGAAAAAAATAAATCAAAGCTGTTACTTCAAAGTATATTTTCTTTTGCTATGTTGCCACACATTATTACTACACCGTACTTGCTGATTAATTGGATGGTGCAATGTAAAGAACATGCTTATTAATGGCTTCGCTGTCATTTTCATGGATTAGGTCGCCCAGTGATATGTTGAAGCAAAAAGATGTTTTCAAAATAGATGTTCCAGATTTTGAGAGACATATGTGGTCTGTGTTCTGCTATTCATATAATGCAGCTTCGGTTCACTTGAAGGAGAATTGGGAGAGAAATGAAAAAAGTATGAGCTTTTAAAACATTATCATTCTGTTTCATTTTGCTAATACTGTATTAATTGAATCATTGCTGCAAGGAAAATAGGAAAAATACTAAATGGAAATTAAACCAAGGGAATGGCTGTTTTCTTCATTTTTCTAAATTAATTTTGAATTAAAAAAACTTTTATAGGTTAACACTTACTGCCAGAAACAGGCTTCATTACTCTAAGGTAAAGCAGCTGATGTTTGAAAGAACTGATTTAAATCTGCAGCCATGACAGGACTGAATATTTTTCAAAACTCTATAAGGATACTAAAAATGAATGGACTGGACTGGACTAGAAAAGCATACAGAATGAAGTCATTAACCAAGGTCATAAGAGTCTCATTGTACAATATAACAGTTGCCTAAATGTCTATGGAGATTCTTAGTCATCCAGATGATGGTGGCGCTTTTTCATGAGGCAACTGGACTTTCTTGTTTTTCTTTGAAAAGGTTTCGCTTCTCATCCAAGAAGCTTCTTCAGCTCTGGCTGGATGGTGGGGAATGGAAGGATTTATATTCCTTGCAGATAGTTGGTCATTTGCATTCTTTTAGAGAGTCGTTGAGGCCACTTGGAGGTTTATCTGTGTCGTCAGGAGCCTTCTTGGAACTGCTGAAAGGACTGTGTTGATGTCGTCTCCCCCCCTCTGTTGAGAGAGAGATGTTCAATTTTGACCTAGATGGCCTCTTTGACCCCTCTTTCAAACCAACAGTCCTCTCTGTCCAAAATGTGGACTTTGCTGTCTTCAAAAGAGTGGCCTTTGTCTTTTGAAGACAACAAAGTTCACATTTTGGAGGGGTCAAATCTTCCTACATAAGCATGTGTCCCTGAATTTGTGCTGCTTTTACATGTATCTGGGCTTTTGAAAGCACATTAATATATTGTGGCTATACTATATTGTCGATACTGTTGTGTGAATTAGTACTGTTTTCTGCTGATTAATTTAGCGTGGTAAAATTCTGAATTTTAAAAAAATGCTTGAGGAAAGAACAATATTTAAACTGAGATTATTTAGCATATTGTTAGGACTATTAAAATGAATTTTCTCTCATCTCTATGATTGTGATAACATTAAAATGAGCCAGTATCAGTTATAGTTAATTTAGTCATCTTTCGAAATAATTCAGCTATCTCCATCTTCATTGATGCAGGATTTCAGAAACATCTGGTTTGAGTCTGATGAACATGTGATTTATTTATTGAAACAGCTTCGTGTTAAAAGATAGTGAAATAGGAGTGATATGCAATTCTATGTCAAAATGAGAATTACCTAATATAATCCAACATGAAAAATGAAGTGTTTTGCAGAAATGTGCAAGCAATAGTCCAATGATTAAATGGATGTAATCTATTCTGTGCATGTTTTCATAGTGTTTCTCTATATACATGTGAAAGTATGTGCATGTGTGAAAGTACCTATATGTGTATCTTTAACACCCCTTACTATCACAAATACACTTTATGGAGTTGCTTCAGGAATTTCCTAAGACAAATATTTTTATTTCTGACACCTTCACACTGAAAGAGTTGGCTTCTTTAATCTCTTTTATATTTAAAGTGGGATTACAGTGCCACATGGAAAAATAATCCGTTGAATGAGTAATAACTTCAGACGTTCCTGAAGCTTGCATGTTTTACAGATTGCAATCGTACAGGGCCTAAGCTGGGATCAGAAGTTGGTTAAGCTTCGGCTGTAATTTTTAGTAGGTGATAGAATAGTCCTTGGACAGAAAGAGTTCAACTGTACAAGTGTGCATATTTATTTCAAAGTAAATATTATTATGTTCAGCGGCGTTTACTTCTAGGTACATTTGCCTAGACTATAGGCTTTAAAATTATTTTGATTTTTTGGTTTCAAACTGTGGCGGCAGGCTGAATCAGATAAGTATGTTTAACAAACAGAAGAAGTATAAGAGGCTACAAAAATATAGATGGACTTTTCATTTGCCAAGAATTAAATAAACTTCCTCACCCTTGAATTTAATAGAGTCGATGAGGTACTGGCTTTTCCCCAAACTCCAGACAATAGAAAAGCTAATTAAAACAGAATATGAAACATTCTGAAGTTTATGAGAGAGTTAAATGGAATGGCACCAACAATCCAACAATCTCAAAGAGGTGTTAGCGAACTGAAACCCACAATAGAACTTTTAAAGAAATATATATTTTACAATCAAGCTTTTATACCCTATGCTGGCTCTAATCCAGAGAGTTACTTAGGTGCTGCTATGGATTGCTTGCACCCAATGGGATTTAGAGTGTAAGCTTTTTACCCTCTTTCCTTTTAACAGCAGACTCCCTTTCCAGCCATACCATAAACTGTTTTTGAAAGTGGACTTCCTCTGCAGCACTTCAGAAATAGTGTTTTACGGAAAATATAAGCCTAAACTCAATATGAGCCTGCTTGCAAGTTTCTCTGGACTTTCCCTGTCCTTCTTCCCATTTGTGTAGGTAACTATGAACATTCAAAGCTAAGTCCTTCCAGAAACGTATATTGCTTGACTCTCTAGCAATCAAATTTCGAAAAAATAGCCTTAACATGATAGTAAGAAAAAAAATATAGATGGGCAGTTATTACAAAGTCAACATCATATCTTGTTCTACTTTTTCAGTCACTTCCTCCTGGATTTTTTAATCATTGGATAGTGGGCACAATTCAGAGAGGGAGATATTTACATTAAGCCACCACTAAAATCAGTTCTGTGTTTCGTGGATCTGATAACTATGGCTAAAGGACAAGGAACAGAATAGGTCAGCTCCTTCAATTCCCTCTGGAGAAAGAGAGGATGTAAAGTTGTCCACATTGTGCTCTATAGCAGAGGTCCCCAACCTTTGGGGCACCAGGGACCGGTTACGTGGAGAGAAGTTTTTCCGCGGACCGAAGGGGTCATGGTTTTGTGTGCTGCCTGCATCCTATGGATGGGGTTTTTCTTCTTTGTGTGGACCAGTTGCTGTCATGCCGCAGCCCAGTACTGGTCCACCGACTGGGGGTTGGGGACCCCTAATCTATAGGGTAGCTCCTCGTGAGGAGACTACAAGGCACTGGTACTTAGAAGGTGGAAGAACCAGGAGATGAGGACATTTGCTATTCTTGCTCCAAGCACAATCAGATCCTTCAAAGGACACTACATTCGCACTAACCAACTTTGGAAATTGCCTGTTAATTTTAAAGAAGTTAGACTCCTTCAAAATGACAAAGTTGGAAACACCATGTAAGTGCCTTCGGTCCTTAATATAAGAAAATGAAACTATGTCATTTATAAGCTTGAAGAATACAAAATAAAACAGCAAAAAGCCACCTTGAGTTATCTGTAAAAAATAATAAAGGCAAGATACAAATCAATAAAACAAATCAAAAATAAAAAACAAAAGAAGGTTTTGGCTATAGAAAGTTTTAAATAGCTTAAAGGCTCAAA
The DNA here is from genome assembly GCF_001527695.2 of Protobothrops mucrosquamatus. Classification (NCBI taxonomy): domain Eukaryota; kingdom Metazoa; phylum Chordata; class Lepidosauria; order Squamata; family Viperidae; genus Protobothrops; species Protobothrops mucrosquamatus. The sequence continues at coordinate 368,322 of NW_015386822.1, forward strand.
AAAAAAGCTGGAATGTTTTATTTTGAATATTAAAATTGTGAAATTAATTTTAAAGAATAAATGCTTTGGAGGGAGAAATTTAAAAATAATGTCAGTGCTGGAGACATAAAAAGACAAGCAATTCATAATGGTGTTCAGAGATATTGTTGAGGAATAGCAAGAGGACTTTGAATCAACAATGTCAGCAACTCCATGTGTTTTTATGTACACCCTGCTCCTAGAAGAAACTGTTACAGCAGAAAATGCTGTTACAGAAAAAGATTTGGAACAAAGTCTACCTGACATGATTGAGGAGAACAATGTGAACCAGAATTTATTACTGGATATTTAAAAAACGGATACAGCTCTAAAAATTAAGAAAGAAATAAAAATGACAATTCAAGAGTATAATTGGAGTAATTTTTTTTCCTGTTGGACTTACGAAAGAGGCTTGTTACAGTTTTGAAGAAATTTGAGACAAGGGATAATGATCATTTGAATGAATTAAAGAGCAAGATTATTTTATGTAAAAATAAGGGACATAAACTTGGCTTATTTGATCAGCGTTAAAAAGGGATATGTTATTTTGGGAGGCATCTTTTTGGACTTGCTGACATCTGAATTGGAAAAGATATATATTGGATTTGCTTACAGTTAAGAGCTATAATAAGGAATAATGAATTTTATATTTGTTAACAAATGTGATTATTTTAGGACTCTATTTAGACTTTTAGATTTGTCTATAGTTAAGAATTGAGTTATAGGATGAAGAGTTTTATATTTTTTAACTAAGAGGTGGTGAAGAGATAATGAACAGTTTATACTTGTGATGAGGATGGGTTGAAAGTCACTTTCTTAGGGTTTTCCTTTTCTTTTAATTCACTTTAAATTCACTAAGATTATGGTTCCAACAAAATTATGTGACTAGATAAAAAAAACAAAGTAAGTTATCCAAAGTTTCAGATTCACTTACAGTCAACAGGATAGTTTTATGTGAATTGATTTTGCCATGAATTCTGTTGGGAATGTGTTTGAGTATTTTATTGATCCTGCTGAATTTCAGAGTGGCATAACATGAAGTCTGGCTAGAATTTATTTCTCTATAATAAGGTACTAATCATAAAAAGTAGTTATATATTTTCAAAAACTTACACTAGAGGAAATTTTCACAGAAGAAGCCTACATACAAATAGTCTTCTAGAAAGAAATACCGCCTTGATTACAATAAAGAATACCAGAATTTTACTGTTCTAAACATTCCTAAGTGAAACTAATTTTTAACTTAATCGAGTGACAGAGGAAACGAATTTTTAGGTAAGCTCCAATCAGCAATGAGGATTTTTAAATTTCAATTGACACAGCTAAAAGGACTTTCCGGTTCTTTCAGAGTAAGTATTCAAATGTAAGGAAATAGATGGATGGTTTCATCTTAAAATGGTTTCTACTTTGAATACAAATTACTTCATTTTATAAAGAGAAATCAATTTTCTAGATTCTTTGAACAAGTAGAATAACCATGTTAATTTGCTACTTATAGTGCCTCAATACTAGTTCCATCCTCCAGCTTCTTGTGGAGGTATTCTGAACTATCCTCATGAGCGCTTAATATATGCAGAATGTTACACTAATTAAGGCATTAGCCTGGGGTGGAGAGGCTCAAATTCAAGATTACACACGCTATTGAGAAGTACTGTTTTGACCTGCTTATGAGTGGTTTCATATGTACAGGTAGTCTTTTGTTTAGCAACAAAAACTGGGACCAGAAACTCAGTTGTTAAGCGAAGCAGTCGCTAATTGAAGCTCTGGTTTTGATCTCTTTTCAGCTGTCCTTTGATCTTACTTTCAACTGACCTAAGACCTGTGAAGATTCTATATGCAAAAATTGGTTGTAAAGTTACTTTTTCACCACTGTTATAACTAAAATGGTCACAAAATGAGGACTATCTGTATGAGTTTTGTGTTTTCTTCCTCATCGCAATATCTCAATAAGACAAATAATGGGTGTGTCTTTTATGTAATACTATGTACGTAAAATGCTCTTAACTTAGTTGAATATTGTATGTGTATTGTACTTTCCCGTATTGGACCAATTCTGATTTCTTACTGATTACTTAACACACTAAGTAACATGCTGAATACTATAGTTCTTCTTAAATTGGAAGTTTAGGAGAAAGCTGTTAGGAATATCTAATAGCTGGACAGAAATTTATTCTTCAGACACTGTGTGCATAATTTTCTGTTTTGAAGAACGACCATAAATCAATCAGAATAGTTGAAATATCTATTCCTCTCAAATTCACATTTTCTAGAATAACTAAGACAAAAACTGATCTATTTCATATATGTAAAAAGTTTTAAAGGGTACCTCAAATATAATCCTAAATAAATTTTAGTTTAATAGTTCTGCAGACCTTTAAAGAGACATCGTCCTATTGCTGTTTGTATGTATACTAACCCAGAAATTTAAACAAAGTTTACTCAAAACAGCCTGCATACTAGAACAAAAAATATTATTATAGATTTACAAGGCTTGACCAAATTATTCCATTGCTAATAAGTCCTACCCAGCTTATATGAAATGTTTGCTTCAAAATGGTATAGTGAAATACAACTAATTCAAGCATTTTTGTGCTGAATTGTACTTCGTAACTCAACTGAAATATATGCAGAATACAAAATTACCGGTAATACCCCCATTTAAACTCTTGTGTATACTTTATATTATTAAATATCATATAAATAATAATTAATAGATAACTCTGTGCTTGTTTGTTTTACCTTTAAGTCAGACTTTGTTAAGTTGTAGTTTAGGTTAAAGGTCAAAAATTTTAAAAATCCATATTTTGTTCCTCCAAATTACTTTTATATCCCCTCAGATATCATAGTGCATTGCTCTATCTTAGTTCTCTTATTTGTAAAATGGAGTATCTTAACTGAGTATTAAAAAGGCATATAATTTTCTGCATAGGAATTAAAATCTCCATATGAAGAGAACTACTTGTGAGCCTTGAACTGTGTAATAGTTAAGCACACTCATTGTATTAGAGGCAGAGGTAAATATGTTCTCATTTAATATATGTTAAGAAAATATATTTTATGAAACATAGAAGAAGGAATAGACTTTTGATGCAATTTAAATTTCTTGGTAAGATTTTGACCATCATGTCCATTTGGTCTTGAATAAGCTTTCAATTTTGTCAATGGGGTGGATAATCTTGTACAACCAAAATCTGACGTTACATTTTTGTCTTTTTTAACAAGTTCATTAAAATATTATCTCACAGTATAAAATATCACTGTCAGCAATGCAACTCTGTAACTGAAACTGGATTAGGAAAAGATAAACGTTTTTGCATACCACTAATGCATTACTCCAAACTTCCGTCTTCCTAATCACCTCTTTGGCCAAAAGATTTAAAGACACTCCTTACATCTTAAAGCAAGTATGTGTCAGAACGCCCCAAGTTACCTGTCTTTTCTGCCTTCATTTGAAAGGGCTGTGCTGCATTTGATGCTTGAGAAAGTGATACTATTTTGAATAAAGGCGCTTGAATATAATTACTTATACATCAGAGTCATACTAAGATGTAGCACTTAAGTCAGGCGGTAACTCAAAGTATAAGGAAAGTATCTATCTGTTCTTTGCCTTCCCAATCAAACTAGATTTCCAGTTAAGATCAGTTCTTAAAATGTTCATTTTTCTCTTAAAGCAGTACAAATATGGAAAAGAGCACGGAAGGTAGAATTATAATCAGAAACGTGTGTCAAAGAGATGATAGAGAGAAATGATAGATAGATAGATAGATAGATAGATAGATAGACAGACAGACAGACAGACAGACAGACAGACAGACAGACAGACAGACAGACAGACAGACAGACGTAAACAGTCATTCAGCTTAAACTCATCTTAATTTATGAATGTTTTTATGTTTACTTAACATTACTCACTTCCATCCTTTTGCACCACTGATTTGGCCATAGAAAGTGCATGTGCCCCATGCAAAAAACCAATACGCGCTCCATCCAGTCAACCAGTGGGAGAACAGTCAGTGACTTGTTTTTTTTATTTTGTCAAGGTAGCTTTTTGCTGAAGGAAGCATAAAAATGCAACCCGCCTCCTTGATAGGAAGAGCAAAACATTGCATTCAGCAGACAAAGTGGACCAGAAGCATAGAGGTCTATGACACTGACTTCAGGAATAAGTGGATGAATCCAAAGTTAGGAAAAGATAGAACCACTTATGAGGATCTCTTTCTCCCATACCCTATCTCTCACACACACTAGAAGAAACTCTTATGAAACTGCCATTACAGAGTTTCTCTTGGATTAAACATGAATTGATTAATTCTGAATTAACTCAATTAATTAATCAATCAATCAATCAATCAGTTCACATTTCCTCAAGCAGTCAAAGACCCAATGTGCTGTAATGAGTAGGTGATAGAACTGCAGGTCAATGGATTACTATATAGTAATAATAGTAATAGTAGTAGTAGTAGTAGTAGTAGTAGTAATAATAATAATAATAATAATAATAATAATAATAATAATAATAATAATAATAATAATAATAATAATAATAGTAATAAAGTTGGAAGGGATCTTGAAGGTCATCCAGTCCAAGCCCCTGCTCAGGCAGGAAACCCTATATCACCTCAGACAAATGGCTGTCCAGTCTCTTCTTAAAAACTTCCAGTGTTGGAGCATTCACCGCTTCTGGAGGCAGATTGTTCCACTGGTTAATTGTTCTAACTGTCAGGAAGTTTCTCCTTAGTTCTAGGTTGCTTCTCTCCTTGATTTCCATCCATTGCTTCTTGTCCTGCCTTCAGGTGTTTTGGAGAATAGCTTGACTCCCTCTTCTTTGTGGCAACCCCTGAGATATTGGAATACTGCTATCATGTCCCCCCTCATCCTTCTCTTCATTAAACTAGACATACCCAATTCCAGCAACCGTTCCTCATATGCTTTAGCCTCCAGTCCCCTAATCATCTTTGTTGCTCTTCTCTATACTCTTTCTAGAGTCTCAACTATAGTCTTCCCAGATTATATTCCAGTGGGAGAAAGGAATTTAGGAAAGGGATTATTTGGAGGATGTAGGTATATAAATGATGGATTGATGTGGGAGGCAGGTCTAAAGGAGCTTCTGCGTCCGAGCCTGAAAATACTGGGTTGGTAGTGTTTTTAATGCTAGCTTAGACTTAGACGGATGGGGTAGACTTTGTATAATGTTTGAACCCATTCCCTTTTTAAATGTTATTTAAGAAAAGGGAATTTGCTCCTTGTTTTTATACTACCCAAGCATCTTTACCATCATCACCTCTCTCCCCTATGTTTCACCTATTTATATTATCTTAGAGATTTGAGGAATTTCTAAACTAGAAAAGGGGTTTAGCAATAGCTAACAGCAGAACAAAAGTATAATAAATGAAAAGACCACACAATAAGGAGAATATGCAACAGGGACATGTAAGGACAGCACTGTTTAGGAATCTCTGCCTTTCACATTCCTTGCATGTGAAAGGGCCCACAAATGCACAAAATGTCTCTGTAGGACTATAGGTTAGATCTCATATTTTTTTAATCTTTTTTTTTTAAAGGAGCCCTGTATAAAGCGGCAACCATAGGTGATTATTTGCTCATCCTCTTAATCAAAAGATGCACACAATCAGTTCAGTGCAGAGTTGTACTAAATTAACCAGGATCACATTTCAGCTGTTTTACCAACCTCAAATTAAACTTTTTTTTTTAACCAACTGTATTTCACCATTGACTTGCAATCTTCAAAAGGTGTGACCTACTGCAGGTGCTTTTTAATTTTGGGATATTCAGAGTGAATGACACAAGCAACGTGTTTAAGCTCGGTAAAACAGTTGAGAAATAATCCTTATTTATTTTTTACAGAAAACTTGGGGATAGCCCTGAATGCAATCCAGATATCAGAGAAACAGATAGAGAGCTTAGTTTCCCTATTTTAACTCCACCTACATTCCATCAAAACCCTTTCATAGATAGATTTGGTCAAGTACTCTTTTCTTCTTCTTTTCTGCTACTTAAGCTGCTTTCATAGTATCTGTTTTGAATATCTTAAAAGTTTGCATACATCTGACATAACTACATTGTTTTAAGTTGTATTGTTGTGTATCTTCACTTTTAAATTCCTCACCAACCCTCCTTAAAGGAACTCAGAGAACAATATGGAAGTATAGGAGGTTGTGTTTAGAAAAAGGTGCCTTCAAGATGCACAAAAGAATGTCATAATGTGTACTAATTGATTTAAGCATACTTCTTTCTGTTCCATAATTGTAGCCTGGCTTGTTCTCTGTAGCCTATGAGATCTGGAAGTATCTGCAGTATATATATACAGTGCTTTTTTTGTAGAAAAAAAAAGGTGCCGGAACAAACACACGTCATACAACCCACCTTGCTTACCCTACAAGGTTCCATCCAAAAAAGGTGCCGGAACTCCGTTCTGGCTGCAAGAAAACAGCCAAGCTCAGAGAGACCAAGGGCCCCTCATGTCAACTCTGAGTTACAAGTAACCTTTATTAATATACCAGTCCTTCCCACTTTTGTAATCTCCTATTGACTATATCACTAGTAAATATGACTCATTGATGCCAGCTTAGACAAGACTGACCAATGTTGACTTTTGCTGTGGGTAAAAGTTTGGTCATTAAGAAATCTGTAACTGATGTAAATTGTTCTTGTATTTTTTGAATGAAAGGAGGTACATCAGAAGTACAAAGATATCCATGGTGGTTTTCAAATGCTCTGGAGACAGGCGGTTTGTTTAAAGACATGGGGAAAATGCTGAAAACCACCACTTTATTTAAACTCTCATGCCTCCTTTAGTAAACACGTAGTACATGAGTGAACCCTGCATGAACTTGTGCTTATTGCTGATTAAATAGAACCTAAAGCCTACGTTAAAAAGGGGGGGAGATTGTTATTGAGAAGAAGACAAAAAGTTGCATACAAACTTTTCTTTCTTCTTTTTTCTTTTTGGCCACACACAAGCTTTTACCCCACAGAGTATTGACTCACAGAGTCTTTTTTTTTATTAAAACACCCTAGGTTTTTTTTTCTTTCTAGGCCTCAAAGTACTAAACTGAAAGCAAGCTGTTAACAGAAATGAGTAATTATTGAAGCTCTAACAGGCAGCTTTCATTGAAGTTGATTACAGCAGCCATATAATCACTTTTACGGATGCTGTAATCACAGGAGCAGGGAATGCTTGACTTGGTTCTTATTGTTTTCACCCAGGGTGGAGGTAGGGGGCCTGCCAGCAACCACCTCAGTGCAATTTCTTCTGTAAAAGAAGTCTACACACCACTGAATGAAGCAGCGAATCATTTATTCTTTCTTTATTAGCATTTTCCCCTCCCTCACGTAAGAGTCTGTTGGAGTCAGGAAATTGCTGTTATTCAATATGCAAGCCAGAGGTTGTAATGGCCATTTGGAAAGGGGTATGACCAGTAATTACAGCCCCTTAATGAATAGAGTAATCTGGTGGAGACTAAACGCAAGGAGCAACTATGGGGCTGTCTCTGGTTAAATTAAAAGAACAGCCATGTAAAGGAAGTTAACAAGAATTAATTAGTTAGATCGAACTGAAAACCTACTCATTAGCAATGTTATAGGCAACCTAAAAGCCTATCTTCAGTGCAATTAGGTAGACAAATGAATTGTACAACTGACTGACTTGCACCTGCTAACAGCTAAAGGCTATAGCTGATATGTGCAGGATCCACTTTTTACAGTTCATGCATACTTGCATAGTTTAATGGATCTTCCATTATACTCGATTCTCCTCTGTTTTCCCCGATAGATTTGATCTAACTGTAAGTGTTAGGTTGAGAGTTGCCAACACACAAAGGGTTCAAGGAGGGATCACATAATAAAAGCTTTGGCTCAATGCAACAAAAACAGAAGCTCTTCTTTACTGCACTCATACTTTTATCGCTAAAGAATTAATAATGTGAAAAATGCCATGACTGATGATTACTTTAAAAATGTGTGCGGAGGATTAAGGAAATAGTAAAAATACATGCTCTTTAGATTTTGGCTTTTGATGTTTGCCAAAGAAGGAAAAGAATAAGAGAAAAGTATTGCAAAGGTTCCAGTTAAATGATTTGGCATTCATGGGATGATGAATTACAATAATCCTGTATATGCTAAGTTGTCACGACTGATTATTTATAGAGTTTCTAGAACTGGTCTATAGCACGGGTGTCAAACTCGCCACGTCATGTGACGTGGCGTATCGCAACTCTTTTTGCATTGCTGGCAATGGGGTGGGTGTGGCTTCGGTATGATGAAACCAGCCCGCGGGCTAGCAGTTTGACACCCCTGGTCTATAGGATCCTGCTTACTGGATCACTTGCTTAAATATAACAGTGCTGACTGTTCTGATTCAGCTTTTCCACATCTATATGTTACTGAATCACTTCACACTGTCACTCTGTGAACAACATTAAGATAAAGCCAGCGAAACCTTTAAAGTATATATAAGTTATTGTTTCTGATTGCTGGTAATGGTTGGCAAGCAGAGGCTGTCTGGATTACAGACAGTGTTCCGCACTTCAGATAGGTTAAAATGTTTCAAATTTAAAATGTTCTTATTTTTTGGGCCAAAGGACAAAACCGCCATCTTGAAAGCGTGTTGTGGTTGTTTTGGTTCAAACAAAGTGGTTGCCATAGGGAGGAAGAGGGCTTGTCCATTGACAAAATGGCAAAGTCAGAGAGCATAGGCAATTACAAAATGTCAATTTATCTAAAGAAACAATGGCAAAGATGCTGCTTGCTGTTCTTTCCATTCCATATAACGCCCAATGTCAACCCTGCTTACATTTCTCTGTTTGCCTAGGGTAGGACCCATGGAAAACAAAGGCTGAGCTACTTCCAGTTTGGTTTTTTAAAAATATCTATAAGGAATAGAACCACAGTTTTCAAATTACATCTCTTCTGAAAGTTAATGCCTTGCGTTATAGTATACCAGCTTCCTGATTTTGGGAGGGTTTTGTTAATGAAATTATTTTAAAAAGATTATTATTAGCAACATAAAGGACAGATAGAAGTCTCCAAACTATACTTAAGAAAAAGGAGAGACTCTGCCTTTTAATAGTAGAACCACAGTATGGATTAGATCCCAATGTTATGTTAGAACAGCCCTTTGGCCTGTTATCATATTGAGATATTAAGATTTCAAGCATGCATGATCACCAATCCCAATGCATTTAGAAGAAGATGTACCTGCTAGATAGCATCTTTAAGGTAATGTATAGTTTATTTGTCAGTTCTAAGTATATGAAATAAAAGGAGAAAAGTATCTATTTATTTTTTCTTCACAACAGGATTGTTCAGGTTTTTATTATGGCATTACCCACCATCCCCCCATAAGTAGAAGTTACTTTATTTCATTCTTACAAAGCAGGTGTGCTGTCATCCTTTGCCTGATCATTCCATCCACAATAATACTGATGAGCAAACTTTGCTGGGAATGACAATTGGACCTGATTTTATTTTATTTTTAAAAAATCATTCCCAAAATCTTTTTCTAAACCCAATGCAGAATTTGGTGGTGCTTCCAATGGCACCGTTCATTTCGTGATCATATTTTTATTTTCCCACTTGGCGGCAGTAAAATACAATGGCTACCTAGTGAGTTATCTACTTTTGATAGCAGCAGTCCCATTATGAACCTTGGGTCAGAATATGGCCTACATATTTCAAACCCATAATAAAAACACAGGCATCCTAGAAAATTTTATTTTGGCTGCAAGTTTTTAGTCCCTGGAGAGAATGAAAAAATGTGTACTGTTTCAGATTATTATTATTATTATTGCCAAAGATGGCTGATTTTAATTCAAAATATAATCAAACATTATGAAGATGATCTAAATCAGAGGTCTTCAAACTTGTCCCTTTTATGACTTGTGGACTTCAACTCCCAGAATTCCTCAGCCAGCGTACCTGGCCGAGGAATTCTGGGAGTTGAAATCGACAAGTCATAAAAGGGCCAAGTTTGAAGACCCCTGATCTAAATGGCACCAATACCACTAGAAAGAAGAGCAAGCTCTTAAGAAATATGACAGATGCAAAGGGGTATGAGATTGGCTGTAAATGCAGTGGAAAACTAGATGTTCATATGTAAAATATGTAAAAAAGCCAAAATCTGCGTAATGCCTTCTGTAATGTAAGAAATGCCATCATGCTTTTAAATATGCCTTAATAACCAAATGAATACATTTTGTATTGGTTCTCTCACTTTTGAGGAGCCTGGAGTAAACCTAGAACAGTCCTTCAATCTTTCCATATGTATATATGTGCATATATGTGTATGGGATTGATAAACATTACACTTGTTGTTAGAATCAAACACAAAACCCCAAAATGTTCCACTTTTAATTGCCTTCTCTGCCAAAGTTAATAATTTTGTGTGATTCTAGGCTATCACTGCCTTTACAATGAGTAAAGTGGTCATCTATTGTTATTGCTGTTAACGTCACACAATGTTAATCAATCACAGAAAATTGTTTTGTATCACATGCAAAAGGTTATTAATGCCTTATTGTGTAAAAGCTTACCTAAGCTCATGTTCTCAAAACTGAAACATTTAATCACATTTATCATATTTTGAGGTTTTTTGCTGAATGCACAACATTGTGTAAAACTAATTAAAATGCCACACGACAGAGAATACACTGGGAATACACTGATGAAGAAGATGGATGCACAAAGAAGTGGCTTCAGCTAGAATTATTTAATATGTTTTCCTGTTAATGAAATGGAAAATCAATCCCAACATGAATCTGAATTAAAGAGATATGTGCATCTGTAGGCAACATCTCACATCACAGAGAACCATCTGACTTCAGTTAATATTTAGAAAGGCAGCTATGGGGTAGGAAGCAGTCCATCATATAAAAATTATGACCTTAAAACAATGTGAATTTCATATGAAAAATCAGAGATAATTAACTACATGTTGCAAATAAGCTGTTTTGACTACAGTTTATATTACCTTAGATTGCAAAGGAAAATATATCAGATTTCTGTTCAGGCATTTATTGTTTGTGGGTCCCATCCTGCACTTGAAACATTGTTTAAATTCTGGAACTGCTCTAAAAATACTTTTGGCTAAACCTGCTTATATATATGATCATATACCCGTTAAGGTTTGTAGTCATAGAGTTCGTATCCTTTGGACTTTTTTTTTTTTTGCCCCAAAATCTGTGGACTGGGTGTCCCATTACTGTAATCCTATATAGTTTCAAGGGAACATGCATTTTTTTTTATATTGAAGATTCTGACTTGTGAACCAGAGTGAGTCATGAGTTCCCACACTGATTTTAGATATGGTTACACCTAAAATTCTAGGACATAACATAATCCATGTGGTAGAGCAGGGTTTTCAAACTTGGCCTTTTTATGACTTGTGGACTTCAACTCCCAGAATTCCTCAGCCAGCGTGCCTGGCTGAGGAATTCTGGGAGTTGAAGTCCACAAGTCATAAAAGGGCCAAGTTTGAAGACCCGTGTGGTAGAGGAATACGGGATTTTGGGGGCCCACACTTAATCTTTAAGGGAATTATCAGGAAGCATACTCCATAAAGTAATGAATGGAAGCAGGAGAAAAAAATTAAACTTGACTTTGTTTAATTTACATTTATATGGAGTTATTCTTAAATTTTTAAAAAAGCTGATATGATCATTTCCCATTCATTTATTCAATCATTTTCTCGCTCTGTCACAATAAAATAGTTTGCTGATAATTTGGAGAGGTTGTAGGATTGTACCAAGGCTTTTGAAGAGTCTGATTTCTGTTCTTCACTCTACTCTTTTGCATTTGTTTAAATATCTGACCTGAATCTGTGTATTTAGGAGCATATGTGCATAAGCTCATTTCAAGGATGATCAGGGTGGATTTGGTGATGCATTCTTCCAATTCACACATAATAGACACATTTGTTCTGCACTGGTAGAAAAACACAAATAGAAAGGGAGAAAAAGCACAGTGAGAAAAAAAAGAAATGAAGATATACTTCTAGTCAGATAGAGTAATAGCTATTTTAGCTACTGCAAATGCTCTGTTTCCGCAAGGGGGTCCACGTGGGTGAAAGGTTTCTTTTTCTCTTGGTAAAACACAGTGTGTTGAAGCCCCGAAGAAAATTCTCAGAACACAAATTGCAAATATTCAGAGCGTGGCTCTATTTTTACTGGTCAGTTAATGTTGCGGACAGTATTAAAAATAGATGGCAATCTGCTTATTGGGGTTGTCTCGCATATGAATGCTGATTATATGACAGTTCATGCTAATACTAATGGTGTTCCCATTCTGTTAGTGCAAATGGGTTCCTGATGGCCACTGGAAGAAATACAAAGGTTTTCTTCCTTTGCAAAAGGGCCTTCAGAAGTTGTTCTTTCCTGGATGCGGGAGTGTTTCTTTTTAATTTCTCTTGGTGGGGGTATTTTGCTTGCTTTCTTGATTGAACTTTCAGGGTATCTGTTTTGCTGCTTTCCATTATATCCCCACCATTACACTGTGCCTTCTAGACAGCTCACCCTTCGCAATCTGGAAAAGAAGGAATTTGCCACCTGATACCTTTTGTTGAAACCAACAAGGCCACAGATCAAAAAGGAGGCCATTCACATACTCATTCTGGAGAGCTCTGGATAACTCAATAAGCAAAAGAATAACGCAACCTATCTATGAAAGACCTTCACCTGACCCATCACAAGACCCATCGCAAAACCCTGACCTGATGGGATCCTCACCTAATGTGACCTCACCATCACAAGACCTACTGACCACACGAAGCCCTTATAAACAGAAGAACACTGACACTGACACCCCCTAAACTCCTCTGAAGTTGCTACCTAGCCTGGTAATGAAACATTCGAAAATCAACTCATAAACTCAGAGAACGAACCTTCATCCTATCTATGAAAGTCTCAATAGTATTACCTTTAAAAGAATTTTAAGTGGCAGATTCTCATTCATCAAAGTGTATAAGAGCTGTTAGGGGAAAAAGCAGCAAAATTGTTCTGCATGGCACTGGAATTAGGAGGTCCATCATGGATCATTGTTTGCCTTCACCATAGTAGATATATCCTTGGTTCCCACAGAAACCTCCATCCCCAACCAACTGGGAAATTCCCATGTGGTTTCTTATTTATGGCTTGGGTTGCTCTGACTACATATTGCTATTATTATACAGTAGACATAATGTTGTGAAAGTCAAAGTGTACAGACAAAATGTTTGAAAAATTAAGATGCATAATGGTGTCTTCAGTTCTTCAGGAAACTAACAACAATGTAAATATATTTAGGGAGGACCAAAATGGAATTGTCCCTACATACTTAAGAGGGTAAAAGTCTGCCCTGAAGAGGAGTTTCATGGAGGTGTTTCATGTGACATATAAACTTAAAAACTTAGGAAATCCACAAACGTATGGAAAACCTCCAGAGACATTTGTATTTTATGCATAGAGTAACTTCACTCTCCCTCATTCAAGTTTATGCAGCAATTACAGCTTTGTCAAAAATGATTATTTTATAGTATACTACATGAGCTCTAAAATAACTTTCTTGACTTCCAGTTTGCTTCTAAGTAGAATTCGAGGTATTTATTTTGAATTCTAAAGAATGAACAGTTTGGACCCTGCTATTGGAAAGTATCAGGTTAAAGAATATCTTGTCTTTCAGTATGAACCAGCGCATAATTTATCATATCCAATTCTAAGTCAGGCAGAGCCTTTTTGATAGCATTACTCCAATTGTAAAAATCTATTCTGAAAAAAGTGAGATGGCTTTTTTTTCTTCTCTTAATGCACATTATATATGTATGAATGTATTACTGTATGTGCTATCAAGTCAGGGCAGTCACTTAACAATCACAGAGATAGACCTTCTCCAGAATAAACTGACCTTAACTGACCTTTCAGGTCTACCAGTGGATTAGCTTACTCTAGTTCGTGTTCTTCTCTTTTTTTCACTATTTTATTCATTCATTCATTCATTCATTCATTCATTTGTATGTTGCGGCATACAACAAAACTAAAAAAAACAATCAATGTACACAAAACAATTGTTAATATGATTATTAAAATTGTAAAAAAAGCAAAACTAAATGATATAAATAAAAGTTATGGATGAGGAGCAGGTGTTATTAACATGGAGCCACCTCAATATTATACCAGTCCTCAGGTCTGATGATACCATCAGGTCTTGAGGGACTTCATGAAAGACAAAAGAGACTGCCTCAATTTTTTGGGGGGGGGATATTCCATAAAGCAGGTGCCACAGCAGAAAAGGCCTAGGACCTGCCCAGTGTAGCTCCCTAATCCCCATGGCATGCTTTCTCTGTTGGATCTGTGGGATGGGCAGATGTAATTGGGGAAAGGTGGTTACCAACAGACTGGTAGCCAATGCAGCTCGCAGAGCAGAAGTGTAATGTGTGTTTTTCTAGAAACACACATAACTGCCCACACTAGTGCATTTTGCATCAGCTGAAGCTTCTGGGTGCTCTTCAAGGGCAGCCCTATATCCAGAACATTACACTAATCCAATTCGGAAATGACCACTAGGGCATGAATGACTAGGGCATGAATGAGTAAGACCCTCACTCTTGGCACAACTGGTGCACAATATGAAGTTGAGCAAAAGCCCTACTAGCTACACCTGCAATCCTCTCTTCAAGTAGAAGTCATATGTGTAGAAGTGCACCCAGATGCACAAGGGATCTGTTTGGGGCAGTGCAACCCCATCCAGCACTAAAGTTGGCAGCGTTCTAGAACCAGCAGGTCCACAGACCCAAAGCACCTTCACCTTACTAGGATTGAAGCCTGCTGTTCCCCATTCAGAACCTTACAACCTCCAGGCACCAGGATAAGAAATCCGTAAAATTGCTTAATTCGCCAGGGGCAAAGATGTATAACTGGGAATCATCAACATATTGATCATACTTTATCCAAAGGAATGGAAGACTTCACCCAGTTGCTTCATGTAGATGTTGAGAGAGCAGTGATCATTTCAGCACTCCACATAGTAGGAACCAAGGACTGGATCTCTCCCAAACAATGACCACTGACTGGACTTGATCCTGGGGAAAGGAGACAAACCAGCACAACACCATATGGCCCACTCCCAATTCTCTGAGTTGATCCAGAAAGATACCATGGTCAATAGTATCAAAAACCATCAAAAAACCAAATAGAGCAAGGATGGGTGCCAGAGATCATCCAAAAGTGCAACCAATGCCATTTCCATCTCATACATACATCTGTCCCAGGATTATAAACATTTCAAGAAAAAAGAATCCAAAATATCATAATATGACCCTGGTAGCTTGTGCCCTGAGTGAGAACTCTGAATTGATTTTGCTATCCATGCTATTCATCATGGAGAAGGAAGGAGTATTAGGTAAGTTTGCCACCTTGAATTACTTATACGTAATAAAGGCAGGATAACAGTCTAATAAATAAATAAATAAATTCTCAGGAGTATTCTCTACCTCCCCCAAATATCAGTCTTCAAAGTTCAACTTTCACTTCCAGAGATTATCACAAGGGGAAAAAAACATTGCTGGCACAGATATGATCTTTGTAGGTACAGACATGTCACAACATCTGAATATCTTTTGCATGTCCGTCATTGCTACCTTGCAGTGCTAATCTGAAGCATATTTCTAGAGTGCTTTACTGTTGAGTAAAGGAATGGCTGCCATTCCTTTACTGTTGAGTAAAGGAATGGCAACTACCACTTAAATATCTTCACTGTGAATTCAAATAGAGGTATCTGTTTTTATTAATGTTGTGTTATTTCTGTTTAATTTTAGTTCCAATTTTTTGTTCTTTGATTTTTATTATTAGAGCTTGAAGATCCTTTGCACTTTTAGTTACCAGAACAGTGTCATCAACATAGTGCAGGTTAATAATATTTTTTCCTCCAGTTTTAAAATCACACTCTTCTTCCCATTCACTTTCCCTAAATAGGGTGATTGAATGAATAAAGAAAGCATATAGGTTCAATTGATTGTGGCTTGTGATTTCCTGACCTGTGTATAGGTATTGCATGTGGACAATAACGTTTAAATTTTATATGGTCAATACAATTAAATGCTTTCTATATATAATAAAATAAGATTTAACTTCAGGAAGGTTTTATGATTAGGGAAAGAATTGATTCTTTTTCTTTTATTTCCTTTCAGTCCAACAGTGTGCCACAAGTGAAGAATATATATATATATATATATATATATACAGAGATATTTGTGTCTCCCTCTGTGTGTGTGTGTGTGTGTGTGTGTGTGTGTGTGTGCGTGTATGCAGGCAAGTAAAAATATCCTTGGATTAGTAACTTCAATGGCTAGCTAGTTTGTCAAGCTGAGTTTAAATAAATATTAGCGTTATTAATCAGTACTTAAAATTATTTTACTACACATAAAACATTGATTTACTGACTATGACAAAGCAGAGGTTGTAATGGGAAAAGATCTACCCCATCTAGAGCCATTCACTATTATACTTTCTTATGTTTATTTTAGGGTAAAATAGTTTCTTTTATTAAAAATATATGAATTATAAATGTATTATTTTTTATTTTCTCCTTCCACCCATCTCCCATTCAGCTGAGGTTTTTAGTATTATCTTAGTGTTCTATCCCAGCTATACTTCTCATTACTTCTATACATTTATCTTCAGACTCAGGCTTCCTGCATATTTAATAACTACTGGACAAAAATTCGTTCTTCATGTCAAGGAATTGGATTATCATCCCATTACAGGCAAAGGCTTGTGAAACCAAGACACTTAACTTTTGACCTTTGTGGAAAAGATCATTTAATTTAACCACCCAAATGGATCAGGAGAAAGAGAGAGAAGAAAGAGACAGACAGACACACACACGCAGAGAAAGATTTCCTATTTATGTATTAGAGATTTTCCATTGGTACTACTCTAATCAATAATTATAAAATCAAATATTATTCTTTAGACAAATATAAAGGGTTGGGGATTAGGTTAGTTACATTTGACTATACTATTGCTAGATTTGTTTTTAGAAAACCAAAGGTGTCTTGCTGAACAGAAAAAAAATATTACTAATGTAGACCTGGTTGTATCTCTGTACTATTTATTTAATACATTTCTTCAATAAAAATGGCACCTTCTGAACTCTCTTGAAAAACAGTTCCATATAGACTGCCTTACAGTAATTCATCTAAACCTGTTTCTTAAGAAACAATAACACTCGTCCTATTTGATACTATAAACAACGTCACCCTGGCTACCTCTGCACTCATACTAACTCTGATTATTTAGACTGAGTTTTGAGTTAGGCTTCCTCCATTCAATTGCTGTGGCAAAACTCCAGTTTGCCTTACCTGAAAAGCTGTATATTATTGATTATATATGTAGACAGGTTTTCTTTTGACCAGATAAATGAAAGCCATTTGTGTTCTCGATAAACATTAACTAATATTTAAGTTAATTTTGATATAGAAGAATAAAAGCAATAAGGCTATATTTGTAGTCTAGAAGATTTTTAGATCAAACTCCATTGAATACAGTTTGAGGCCTTTAGGTAACTCCCACACTTCTCTTCCACCTACAATGTTTTGTAGAAGAGAAGTCGAAGTAATATATTTTAGGATTATTCCAGCTTCCAATAGATCTTGCACATTTTCAACAGAAATGGCTTTTGAAAACATTTTGGTTGAGTGTGTGCAATCTTGTATGTTCCGTATCTGCAATTCCTTCCAATCCTATTGCATTACCTGTTATTTATGTATTTCTTATTTCTGCTGCTCCAGTCATGTCTGTCTCTTAGCAGTTTACAGATTTTCAGTAATAAGATTAAAAACTAAAAAAAAATCCAATAATCTGGTGTTGCAATTTACGCAGGTGGTAAGGAATATTATACCTCATATACTCAATCACATCCAGGAGAAACAGAAAAATCCTCAGATTCCTAAGGTCTGCTGAAACAATTATTACATTATCACACATAACAATGGATTTACAATAGCTGACATCAAGCTAATAGAGGCAGAACCCATCTGATTTTGGGAAGAGTTGCAGTTGAGAATGCCCAACTTGGGACCCCTGCAGACAACACTTTCTAAGCTGCACCACCATGGTTCTGTCACCCCAGAAACAGCAATTTGCCTAAAATATCATCCAGTTCTGCCAAGATTTTTTAAAGACTCTTCCCTGCATTGTTCTGCTTTTTAATTAAGAGTACCTATGAAGAAAATCCTTGCATCTATTAATCTGAAATGTGGCATGCTTCATCTTTTATATAAATCAGATCTTCTATACCTGTAGGTTCCACCTAATTCATTTTGTTTTATACTACTCTATAATTGTTTTATTATCACTGAGGAAAATGTGTCCCTGAATTTAGTTCCATTTTGACCTAATAAGCTGGCCTTTTTCTCTCCTTTGGTCTAGTATTTCCTTCAGCATCTAATTAAATTTGTATTTGACATCAGTGTTTGACTTCATAATTCCATTCGGACATGATACATCTGGAAGCTTTAGCAGATCGCATAAATCATTTCTGAAGTCTGAAATTCAGTTCGTGTCATAGGCTGAAGCAATAGTTAGAAACATGATAAAAATTCCATTGAGTATGTAATTATTTGAATGTATTCAAGCTTTATCTTAGTTTCAGTACTATCAATTTTAGATACAGTTATTTCTAATGGCAGTCTATCTACAATGGTTGGGATTTGTCCCAAAGTTGAGGGATAGATAACAGTTTAAATTATTACCATCTGTAAACAACTAACTGTTATATATAAATGATTAAATAATAGGATGTAGTAGTTAAATTTAAGCTTTAAGAAATAACTACAGTATGACATAGAAGCACATCTAATGTTGAACTCAACAGATATGGAATTCTACAGGTGAAATCTCATGGAAAAATTGAAGATTATTTATACAGTGTTCTCCAGATGTAGGGTGTATGCCATAATAATTGAGAATTCGGGGAATTATAGTCTTAACATAACTGAAGAGTATTAGGCTAAGGAAGTCTTTCTTTCGACTGGAAATAAGTATAAACAATTTTAGTAACTTATTAGCTTCTCCTAAAATACAGCAAAATATCTTTTCCCATATCACATTTCTTATATGTAAAACCTTGTCATTTCAGTCCCTGTGTCAACAAAAGTTCATTAAGTGTTACCAGAAATAACAGCATATATATTTTAACCTTGATCAAATAAACCAACTTTATATATCCTTCTTTTACAACTAACACCTTAAATTTTAGCTCATTCAAAGAATCTTATAGAGCTTGAGTTCTTTTCATTTTTCTTTGTACCTTCTCACCAGATTCTTCAAAGGTTTTGCAAATTTTGTAAATCCAGTATAGGAAATTATGCAGGTCGCTCTCTTTGTTTATTGTGTCTCTATCTTTTTTACTTATTAAAACATCAGCTGGTTTTTTTGGGGGGGGGGCATATCCAGTGTAACATCTTTTTCCATGTCATTCTTGTAGCCTGTCACATGTAAATATACTTTTAACTCAGTCTCAATCTTGTAAGGTAAAACGTGTTCTTCTGTAATATCTTTGAGTCTCATCACATCAGCAAAAATATCCCTCAATGTGTTCAGTGTTAAAATATTTTGTTTTAATTCTGTAATTGTAAATCAAGTTTATGTGTGCTTTCCTTTAATTGTAATCTTTAGTTTCATCTAGTGTCCATTTTTTATAATTAATTGCAAAATCTTATTTTCAATTTATCTGAAATGATAAGTGATTAAAGTTTTAATTATCATTTTTCTGTTTATTCTCCCATATTTTTAAATTTTTAAATTTGTAATTAGAACTTTTACTAAAGATTGAACAAAATTCATCTAGTGCCATCAAACTGTCAATCCAAAGTTTTTTAATAGCTGAAAAGCAATTAACAAGCAATTTCCAAAGTAATTAGAAAAAAAGTATGAAAACTTAGTATTATTGCAAAAGTGTTAACCAAAGTTTGAGCAAGATGGTTAATCCGTCATCTTCCAGAACTCTAAACTCACTAGAGACCACTGTCTTGTGGCCTCCTTGTGAGGAACAGTTGTCTGGAGCACTTTTAGGCAATCCCAGTTCCTCCCCTTTATGAAGGGGTTTCAAAGAGATGGTCTATTTACCAACTCTTGATCCTGCCCTGGTCATCAGTTCCACTTTTCTCAGAGTCATCATCACTCTGTCTTCTCTTCCTCTGGAAGTTGGCACCTATCCTGTTGAGATTCCAGAAGCTGGTCAAAACTGAACTGTCCTGGAGAGCTTTTGTAGAGTGATTGGTTTGAAGCAAGCTGGGTCTTGTGACAAGTCTTAATTGTTTTTATTGTTATGGTGTTATGAATTTTCGGTTTTGTTTTGTGGATGACCTTAACAAGTAAGTAGATTTGACCATAGAGGTTCTGAGTGTTCACCATTATTATTATCTGTGAGACTGCCTTCCCTTAATGAACCCGTCCATTAGCCAAATCAATAAAAGAGACCTTTTTGAAGATGGCCCCACTGCCAGGAACTCAGCTAACAGTAGACAGGAAAGGGCTTCTTCTCTGTAGACCCCAGAATACAGAATGCATTCCCTAGTAGTAGTAGTAATAATAATAATGATGATGATGATGATGATGGTGATGATGATGATGATGATGATGATGATGATGATGATGATGATGATGAAGAAGAAGAAGAAGTTGGAAGGGACCTTGGAGGTCATCTAGTCCAACCCCCTGCTCAGGCAGGAAACCCTATACCATTTCGGACAAAGTTTCTTCTTAAAAACTTCCAGTGTTGGAGCATTCACCGCTTCTGGAGGCAGGTTGTTCCACTGGTTAATTGTTCTAACTGTCAGGAAGTTTCTCAGAGATTGTAAAATCATATTTTTCAGAACCCTTTAATTGCTGCTTATTCTAATGTCTGATTTTAATTTTGATTTTGATTTCCATTTTAATTGAATTGTTTTATATTTTTATTGCTGCCTTGGGCGCTGGTATAAATAGAAAGGCAAAGCATACATCCAATGATAAATTAAAAAATTAAAAGGATGCTTTCCACAATAATACTGTCTATAGATCTTTCATATTTTCTTCTCTATATTAATTGCTAAAACTATAATGATTTATAACTACTATGAAGATCATTATTAATTTTCCTGTTGATTATACCTGTGGGGTAGCAACAAATTTACTCTAGCTGGAATTGCCTTTGAAATGCTGCAAAATATGAAAATGTCCATAAGATAATAGCAAATAATTGTTACTTTAATCAACTTATGCTTAAAAATAATTTAATATAGGGCAGTTGTGTCTTGTGGGGAAACTTATTTAAAATGTACTCTTTAGTCCTGAGTTATTTATGAGAACAATCATGCCTTTCTTGCTCAGGTTTGTACTGGGAAATCAGGTTCTGAAATTAGGCTAGAGTTGTTGTTTTTCTCTTTCTTTTAAGAAAAATGAGTCAATGAATTCTGCATTCCAAACAACATTTTTTAAGAATTAAAAATAAAAAACAATTGGCCAGGAATTGTCAGATTCTTTTGATCTTCAGATAGCTACTAAACAATGTTACTGAGGTCTGACAATCTGTGAGATAGTAAGTGAAATCAAGGGGTGTCAGAGTCAACACTGTAAAATTGTTCAGTGGCAGCTGCTGAGGTAAATATATGAAGTAAGCAGACAGCCGAAAAGTAGAGAGGGGAGCCACAGTTTATCAGCAGGTGTTGCATGATAACTACGCAGGAAGGAATGGGACAACTTGCCACAGCCAATTCGCCGTGGCCAACTTGCCTCAGGGACAACTCACCACAGCCAACTCGCCACAGGACAACTGACCACGGGACAAATTAACAATTCAATTCAATTATTTAAAATAATTTTTTTAAAAAAAATAATTTTTATCATTCACATTTCATTCTGTCCCTCCTTTTTTCATCCTTTCTTTAATGATTCTATTCCACTATTTCATAAAAGATATTTGTGTAACTGTTTCCCGCAGTGAATTGTCCCATGGTGTTTTGGCCATGGCAAGTTGGCTGTGACGAATTGTCATAGACCCATGCAGGAAGCTTGTCATCAACAGAGGGACAGAAACATGGAGTCGTCAGCTGGTTAGTCTCACCACAAAGCTGCTAGTGACGAACCACCTATCTTCTACTTTGGGATCACAATCCCAGTAGGAATCTATGAATCCATCCATATTTGGTCTGTATCAGTCTGACTTCTTCTACTTTATTGCTTAGTACCCTCACGTTTTCTG
Source organism: Protobothrops mucrosquamatus (assembly GCF_001527695.2). Taxonomy (NCBI): domain Eukaryota; kingdom Metazoa; phylum Chordata; class Lepidosauria; order Squamata; family Viperidae; genus Protobothrops; species Protobothrops mucrosquamatus. The sequence goes on from NW_015386822.1 coordinate 390,570, forward strand.
CCAAAGAAAAATAAGGAGGAAAAACATTTCTTATATACAAATCCTATATTATAAAGACAGTGGCCAGGTAAAGGTGATAGCAAATTTTTGCCTTAGAAGACACATTTTCAGTAGTTTTACAGATACACCCTTGTTGATAGTGAAATTCAACTTGATTTGTTTATTGCTTGTTAAAACAATTGTGAATTTTGGGGTGAATGCCAAAGTTGTTTTTATGGGGAAGACCTCTCTCAAAGGGCTTGCATACATGGCTATCTTCAGCTTATCATTTTTTTTCCAGCTCTGGGCACACTCATTAGTACCTTGTTGGCTTCATTGTTTGCTATAAGATATGGCTATGTTATGATGATTCTTGCAACAAGCACATCTGTTCTATGATAACCTTCTTTAACCTAGTATGCTCCAAATGTGTTTAGGCCACAGCTCCGAGGATTTCCAACAAGCAGACCCTATCCCTGCCTTTTTCCCAAGTCCAAGAAAGCCACCCTCTATCAACACTTCTGATCTCAAAAGACTCATAGTACTTCAAAAAGATTTATAAATACTGAACAGTAAAGTAAAAACATGGGTATGAACAACATGCTATTCATAAAGGGTAACAAGCGAAAGGCCACAATATATTAAATACCTGATATTACATGCTTTAGGGGCATATTTCCCCACAAATAATGATGAGAAATATTAATTATTTATGGGTGATTTGCATAACTGCATAATGCATCTCTCTATAAATAACAGATTATTTGCATAACAGCATAATGCCACTAATCATGAAAAAGAGCACAAAATAATTTCATATTTCTAAGTATTTGATCATATCAGGTCATACATGCTCTGCCTGTTTGTTCTTAGCTTGTCCCATATTAGCTGAGATTCTCTGTGGTGCCCATCTCTCCAACCTTATGGTTATAACTCAATGGTGAAATACATGCCTTCACTGCAATGGGTTCAATCATTGTAGTTTTCACAAGAAAATATGCTTTTCTACCAAAGCACCTGTCCTCTGGAATATCTCCCCTCCATGAGGTTAGGATGGCCTCAATCTTGCTGGCCTTTCAGCAGTCCTTGATGACCTGGCTCTTTGTCTAGGCCCGGAGTCCCAAGTGTGTGATGGGCTCCATTTTCTGGTTATGCTGACCCTGTCCGGTTATAAAATCTTTAGCTGCTATTTGTATTATTTTTTGGGGGTACCATGTTGCCATGGTTTTTATGATTGTTTGCAGCCCAGAGTCACTGGTTTGAGATGGAAGGCTATACAAATTGAATGAATGGATGAATGAGAAGGGAGGGAGAGAGAGAGAGAGAGAGAGAGAGAGAGAGAGAGAGAGAGAGAGAGAGAGAGAGAGAGAGAGAGAGAGAGAGAGAGAGAGAGAGAAATAGGAAAGAATTCTGCCTAAAAAACAGGTGAAGGTGAACTGCTTTCACCATTCTGGATTAGTTGGATGAACGTTCTGACTTGATGTAAAGGAATCTCCTAACGCTGCCTCCTCAAACTGTTGTGTGTTTCGAGCTCCAGAAAATATGTGTAATACTTTCCTCCAGAATAAAAATAATCCTTTTCCTTAACTCAGTTATCGATTTTCAAATCTATTGATTATAACACAATAGCCTGAGTTTTTCCCCCCACAATGCATGAATGCATTTGGGCTTTCTCACACTCAATCTCAATCATTTATATGCAGTTAAATCTGATGTAACCTTACTTCCAGGAAATTCTGTGTTGGATTCCAGAAATAGGATCACTTATTCTTGTAATTTGTTTGGTAATTTTAATAATCAAGCATGGCTCCATATGGCATATATTGCAATAATGAAACTAGAAGAAAGAAGCTGTATGAATGACTGATAACTAATGAGCAGGACACTTTCTGTCACCCAGACTAGCAAAGGTTGTGTTTTCTTCTACCCCTGGCTGCCTAGATCAGCATTTCTTAACCCTGAGGTGTGGACCAATTCCCAGAATTCTCCAGCCTTAAAAATCTTAAAATTTACCAGAGATAAGAAACACTGGCCTAGAGTGTGTCTGTGGACTTTAAAATTTGCTACAGTACTTGATGAGGTATGGGTAGGATGTAATAACATGCCGCTTGTACTGATAATTTATTTACTTGTCCTAGTGTGGGGAAACAGCTATCTTGATTAGGCATGCTAAAGGATAGTAATATTACATATACACACGGAGAGAAAATTATAAGGCAACTGCTATCACTGTTTCTCATTGCTAGTAGCTATAGGGAAAGGGCAGCCTTAATAAGTATAGCTTAAAAAAATAGCAAAAAAAAGGTTTTAATCTTTTCTCCTTCCAATGACCCCTCTTCTGTATTGCACCATTTTCTGTAGGCATGCACATATCTGGTTTGGTACAGCAACCAAACAGGGCAGGTATAGACTTCAACAGATAGTTATGACTACAGAAAAAAACAATTGCAACCAACCTGCCTTCCATAGAGGACCTTCCATACTGCACAGGTCAGAAAGACAGCTGAGAAAATATCTATAGACCCCTCACATCCTGGATATAAACTGTTTCAACTCCTCCCCTCGGGACATTGCATGCCAAAACAATTAGACACAAAGTTTTTTCCCTCATGCCATCACTCTGCTGAACATCTAATTACCACAGTACTATCTTGTGCCTAAGGATATTTACCCATGTAGTAGGGCTGTGTTACTATTATCCTACTCGTCTTTTCTACTACCTTCTCCTATTGGTATCTTATGATTATATTACTTTGTTGCTTGTATGTACATTGAGAGCTTATGACCGGAGACAAATTCTTTCTGTGTCCAATCACACTTGGTCAATAAACTATTCTATTCTATTCTATTCTATTCTATTCTATTCTATTCTATTCTATTCTATTCTATTCTGCATATGTGTAGCTCTGACCCATCATTTGATGCAATCCTCGCAATACATGATGTATGCATTGGACAAGAGAAGTGAAAAAAATCAAATAATGGCATAATGGAAAGAAGGAAGGAAGAAGCATGATTTAAAAACAAAAGAGACCAAGACTTGAATGGTAGTGGGCTGGAAATTCAGGATGATTTAAAAAAAAAAAGCTAAGGATAGACATTAAAAATGAAAAGGGAGTGGAAATGAATTATTGTGTGCAAACAAAAAGTCAAGAAAATGGAGGTCAAAGGGCACCTGCAAAAAGAATAATGATCTCCCAAAAACTGGGAGAAGAAGGATAAATAGAGAATAAGTAAGGTCAGAAGCACATTAGAGATGAAAAATAGCATCATCCTTTGGGATATTTCCCTCATATTGCTCCTTTTTTATCAAAAGTCACCCCTTTTTCCAACACCCAAAATAAAAATGGGGAAAGTATTAGATGAAAAACACAATATAATAAAGAGTGCATAAGTACATGTACACACACATACACACAACTCTGACATATAGTCAACTTCCCAATTTTCATGAAAGGTTATCTCTTAGACTATGCATATCTACTTCTATCTAATGCTGGTTGAAAATTGTGCTTACATTTCTCATATTTTTTTCATTCTGGCAATACAGATTAATGGCTCTACTAAAGTTTGACCTACCATTCATTTTGTTTTCAGCTCTCAGTTCGCGGGTGGCACCGTGTAGTTCATGTAGCCAAAATCATCTCTCCTTTTTTTCTCGAGATGGGCGAAAAAGTTTCTCTCTCAGAAGCAAGTTCAAATGTTTACTTTGGCTGGCTGGGGAATTCTGGGAGTTGAAATCCACATGTCTTAAAGTGGCCAAGTTTGAGGACCCCTGACTTACAGTATATAGATGCCAGGTGAAACAAAGGAATAAAATCTAGTCTGAATTAAATCTGCTGCTGCCCACTAAATCCTAGCACTTAGTTAATAGTAGGTAGCAAACACAGGTAGGTCTGACGTCTGAAAAAAAGCAGTTATGTTGGCAGCCCTATTTGTTGAGCCAAGAAATGCACAGAAACAGTTATTTTATTTCTAATAAGCAGAAGCATTAACACAAATTACTTTGATTCCTGAAGATGAAATCACATGTTTTAAAAAAGAGGCAGGGCTTTGATCTTGTGAACACAGCTCCAGCTGATGTTTTTAATCTCCCCCCCCCACCATGGTCATGTCCATCAGATAATATCTTTGCTCACACTCCCCACAATATAACCAGCATTTTGTATAGTTCTGTTTTTATGTCTCAAGCTTCTCCAAAACTCATTATAGAACTATAAAACTTTTAATATGACATAACTTTTTAAAACAATTTATTGTTTAAATTGAACTGATGTGAGAAAAACAGCCTAGTTTTAAACATTGGAAAAACCAAAGAGATCATTATCAATTTCAGAAAAGGCAGGCACAACCACACTCCTCTGTATATTAATGATTCCCCTGTGGAGATGGTTACCAGCATCAAATTACTGGGTGTGCAATTAACGAGTAGGCTGGCTTGGTCGCTCAACAGTGAGACATTGGTGAAGCAGGCACAGCAGCACCTGCATTTTCTGCATCACACGAGAAAAGGACACCTTCCTTCCTCTGTCCTTACCACTTTCTATAGAGGAATGATTGAAAGCATCCTGTCATACAGCATCACAGTCTGGTTTGGAAGCATCACTGCTTCAGACAGGAAGGTGGTGCAGAGAGTGGTGAGGATGGCAGAAAAGATTATTGGCAGTTCCCTCCCTTACATCCAGGACATAGCATATAAGCGATGCTTGAGCAGCGTCTGCAAGAGTGTCTGGGACATTACACATCCTCTTCACTGCTGTTTTCCTTGTGGGAGGAGGCTTCGTGGTATCCGAAGAAGAACATCCAGATTCAGTCACAGTTTTGTTCCATACACTATTAACCTTGTGAACTCTCAAGCTTCCTCCTTCTGCTATGTATTCAAGATGGGGAGTGATTAATATTTATATGTATTTATATGTAAGGATGTAGGTATATACATATGTTGTAGATAGCATGTTTATATGTGTGTTATGTATGTGTACACTTTTGAGAGCAAGCAACAGAATTTCATTTTTAATGTGTGCCAGTGTGCCCACAGTAAAAAAATGACAATAAAGGTTATATTATCTTATTTTAATTTAATTTTAATTTTTAGCCACACCACTTTATTTTCCTTACTACATTTCATTTCTGACAAACAATATCCAGCAGATTTTTCAAAGACCAAGTCCCCAAAAGTTATGTATCTCAGTTTAAAAAGTTTTGCTGCCCCATTGGGGCAATAATTACTTCCTTAATTTATTTCAGTCAACATTTGACAAATTATGCCAGCTAAAGCAGAATTAGGCAGGAGAGTGGGACAATTCAGTATGATTAAAGAATGGAGTAAGACTGAACTAGTTTGCATGAATCAAGAAGCAATTGTGTCAGAAATGTAAAAAGCAGGAAAGTCCACTATATTAGTTTAGTGATAAGGACAACCATCTGCCAGCAATGGAGCTGGTGCCAGAAATTTAGAACTATGCCAAATCAAAAGATCTTCCTTTTGACCTTACGCCTTCCTTATGTCACCATTATATGCATGTAGTATGACTGTTTCAATATTCAGTGAAATAGTGGAGGGTCTTGTGTTGATTGAACGTAATAGCATACATTTGGGGAAATTACAGTACATTTCATCAGACACATGGACTATTATCCTGGGATAGAAGTGTGTATATTCCAGGATTATGGAGTGGAATGACAAAAGAAGAAGAATAGAAAGAAATAATTGTCTATGGAAGTGGAGAACTTTAATACTCAACTCTAATTTAAAGCATTCTTCACCATTGACAGGGGCTGTTATATGCAGTATTTCAACAACATTTGGAAAGTCCCAGATTCCTTACTCCTGGTAAAGCCAGAACAGACTCATAAAACTGTTGATGGGTGTAACACAGACATTTTTTCAGTGGCCAGCTGAATAAGACATGTAGGAGAAATAATGAGAAACATCCTTACTCATTGCAATTTGTTTCAGTCTTTTTAATCTCTTTGCTTAAGAGTAACCCTCTTAAAGTAAGACATAGAGTGTCCTGGAATGTTAAAGCTTGCCCATCTATATTTTGAATAGCACCATTACTGATTTGCATTTCTTTATTTTTATTGATTGGTTTTATTTTATTTCAGTGCCTGCCAATTCCTAACCGATTCTTGACTGCTCACAATATACACAAAACAAGATAAAAATGCAACAAGTTAAAGAAAAAACACAATAGAATAAATGAATAACACAGCAAATCTGGACCTCCAAGAAACCATACAGCAGTTCTCGACTTATAACTACAATGGAGCCAAAATATCTTTTGCTAAATGAGACAATTGTTAAGTGAGTTTAGCCCCATTTTATGACCTTTCTTGCCACATTTGTTAAGTGAATCACCACAGTTGTTACGTTAGTAACTGGATAGGTTAGTGAATCTGGCTTCCCCATTGACTTTGTTTGTCAGAAGGTCACAAACGGGGGACACGTAACCCCTAGGATACTACAACCATCATAAATATGAACCAGTTGCCAAGCATTCAAATTTTGATTATATGACTATGGGGATGCTGCAACGGTCGTAAGTGTGAAAAACTGTCATAAGTCATTTTTTTCAGGGATATTGTAGCTTTGAACGGTCACTAAATGAACTGTTGTAAGTCGAGGACTACCTGTAATTTGTTCTTTGTAGACTTTGATTCATGGCAATTAATCCATTTGAACTTCACTTCTAGAGCTTTTGATTCTTCTATTCATCCATATTCTTTTTTAGGATATCCATATACGCACACACACGCACGCACGCACACGCACATACATATGAAGCTTGCATAGGTTATTAAATGATTGAACACACTGATACAAGTGCCTCTGAAAATAAGTTTTCCGTGACACATCTTATCTGAGCTCTAGAGTTTGGTTTGTGCATTATGTAGAAATGATTGATGTCATTTTTTTTAAAAAAAGAGAAACATATTCTATTGTTTCATACACCTTTGTTTTAAAAAGAACTATATATATATATATATAGAAAATTTTTCAGCAGTGGTATAATTATTTCAACAGCTCCAGTCTCCCTCTGGTGTTAAACGGTATGCTTCTTTCATTTACAAACACACAATCTATGTTTAACTGAGTATTGGAAACATTAGTCCAAATGCTAAAATTCCTTTGTAGAACAACATCACAGTATGATGTTTCCAAAGACATAAAAATGTTGTGTGTGTCCCCCCCCCCCCCATGTAGCAATGACTGCAGTCAGGAGGGGGAAAGATGTAACTCGCTCAGAAAATGAATGTATAAGCATTTCTCAAAGTATGACATAGATTAGACATTACAGTTGCACTATTACAGTTACATGAAAAGGAAAAACCCTATTATCTGAATAACATAAGGAGCCTGGAAGCCTGTTGCCATTTGAATTTACTGAGGACTTGATGCAAATATAGACAAATGAGATTGTTAAGCGACCTCTTAACTGGAGGCCATTTGAGTCTGAAGAGTAGTGTGTCATCATTGCCTCTACAAATCCATATGAAATTCTCTCCAGTACAAATTCTCTGCATTCTGCTTACAGCCAAAATAGTCCTTTGGCTGTAAGATAAATATATACGCCTTTTGGGATTAAGGATAGGTGATTGCCATCCCCATCCCATTGTAGTTAGGCTGGTTTTCCCCTGTAGTCAAATTTCTTTTCCTTTCTTTGGTATTGTCTGTGTTTGTGTGTCTGTGAGTGTGCTTGGTTACAACTCCATTAAATACTGTCAATGTATTGTGTTAGTAGAGTTCCGTTCTACTGTCTCAAATGTATAGAAACAGGCACTTTCTGCATCTGGTGTTTAGGTACTAAATACAAATGCTAATCATTTTAATTAGCAGAGGGTTGAATTTTTTAAAAAAAAATATGTGGGAAATGCAACACTTAAAAACAGGGTCAGGCTGAACTGCCTATTAGAGATCTTCAAAGGCTCCCCCTGACAAAGATCAAACTGGTTGATGGGTGAATGCTAGAGGATTTCTGCCATTTCCCTGAAGCGTGTCATGTGGCTCCAGTGCTTCAGTCATTTGGATAGATGTTATCAAACATCTCATTATCCTCAAAGCTAGATGTTTTCATGGCCTGGGTTAGTACATCATATGCTTGGGGCTCATTAAACCAATGCAACATCCAAGTTTTTAAACGGGACTTGAGTGGAAGCTCAGTATGACTGTTTTTCAAGCCCAGGGGAATGAATATGTAACTTATGATCTGGAGCATCCTGTCAAACAAATATTGGCTTGGTTAATGTTTCAAAGGGTCTCTCCAGCAACAGCCTCGACGATCTTTACGGCCTTTCCAGCGACCTTTCCAGCGGCCTTGGCAGGGCAACGGGCCTGGGTTTGGGCCTGGACTTGGACTGGGCCCGCCCCGGCCTAGAGGATATTTCGTGGCCTGTTTGTATCTCCGTTTGGCCTGGCTCTGAAAGACCTAATGGGGACTAAACATCACCCCT
>NW_015386822.1:401609-419717 GCF_001527695.2 Protobothrops mucrosquamatus
AAGCGGACCTGACCTAGGGTGGATTTTACATTGGGTTTTAAATATTCGGAAGACGCAACATTAAAATTCGGTTTAATTCGGTTTTAAGGGGGGGATTGTATATATGTTCTGGTTTTAAATATGTTGTGCGCCGCCCTGAGTCCCTGTCGGGAGAAGGGCGGCATATAAATTAAATAAAATAAATAAATAAAATAAATAATGGTAATAGGAGTCAGCTAGATGTTATATTTTATTTTTAGATCCTAGTGCTGAAAACTGCATATATATTTGGCACTGACAGAACAGGGGTTGCACTAAATGAAAGTCACTCAACTAGAAGTAGCCCACATCCTAGGTATAATGACCAACTAGCTCTCAAGGTATCTCTTGATGTTCTGCCTGTTTCCAATTGCAAAAATAGGTTGTCAGCCATCTGGCCAACCACAATGATAGTAGTAAGGAGTAACTGTAACTCTTCTTACAAATTACTTCAAATGTTTTTAGGAGGTCAAAACAGTTGGTCAAAAGTTGCGTATGGCTAGAAAAGATTGCTGTCTCATATGCAGTACTGAATGGAATCAAGATACTCTGTTATTAGGATAGCGTAGATCAAACTTGTTGCCCTCCAGAATCTTTTGATGTCCCCCCCCCCGATACAAACATATTTTTGTGGTCTGTGGCAAACAGAATAACACCGTTGGAAGAGACCTTGGAGATCTTCTAGTCTAATTGAGAGGCAGTTTGGTGTAATGGTTAAGACATCAGGCTAGAAACTGGGAGACCTGAGTCCTAGTCTTCCCTTAAGACAAAAGCCAGTTGTGTGGCTTTGGGCCAGTCCTTCCCCCTCGGCCCTGGAAAGGAGGCAATGGCAAACCACTTTCAAAAATGATGCCGAGAAAACTGAAGCTGCACAGGTAGTCACCCTGAGTCAAGACTGACTTAAAAGGCCATAACAATAACTTGATTATGATTAGTAAAACAGGTTAGTGATAGCATGACTGTATGAAATTATCATGTTGTATGAAATATATGGTGTATTTTTAAGCATCTTTATCCTTCAAAAGCCACCAAATAAACAATTTCAGCTAGAAATATGACATAAGTATTATAGGAAGCTTCCTAATATCTGATCAGACTGTTGACCCATTTGGTCCATTACTGTATTGTCTAGTTTGATTGGCAGCAGCTCCCCAGGGCTTCAAGCAGAGGTCTGTCACATCATCTGCTCTCCAATTGCTTTTTTGTATTGCAATTGCGTGAGAATGGACCTGGAACCTTCTTCATACAACACATGTTCTGCCACTAAGCATAGCTCCTTAACCATCAATGCAAGCCAACGACTTGCTGGATTCTGGTTATAGTTTCAACATTATAATACAATAATTTTGAGATTTGTAGCTTGTGTATAAGTGGAGAATATTTTTTTACTTGAATACAGTATATATATTTGTGTTTGTGTGTGTATGTGAGGGGGGACACATATAATATGATGTTTACTGTACTTAGATGTGACTCTAGTCTTCAAAGGAGAGAGAGAGAGAATTATCTTCCAGATATAAATGTGTCAGCCTTAACCCTAAAATGTAAATTAAAAGGTTTACGTACATTTTTTATAATAGTGTGAGATTTTATCCTGCAACTATTAAAGTATTTCTCTCCTGCCTCTTATTTTCACAAGGGAAGCTGGTACTTTTTTAGAGTTTTCCCTCATTGCAAAAAGGAATAATTTAGATTTTCTTCTATCCCTGCCACAAGTTGAACAGACGAACAAAACAGATTCTTCAGAGACAATTTTACACAGAGTTACATCCATCCAATTCAATTATAAATTAAATTGACTAACGAACCATAGCTCATTATGGGAATCAATTACTCAGAACTGTCTTTGGACCAAAAAACGTGGAAAATAAAAAATAATGGTCATACTTCAATATACCAGATTGTCAGTCTTTGAAAACTCCTTCTCCCCCCCCCAGCTTGGCATAGTCAGCCGCCAAAAAGGAGTGATCATCATTTGTTTTACTACTTGTAGAGCTATTCCTGCTAATCTTTAGTCTGATTTCCCCCCCCCTATCTCTCTATCTCAGCCTTCTTTCTTCACCAGGATAATCGGACAGCAGTAAAATAATGTCATCCTACGGAAGTCTTTCAGAACAGCTTCATGCAAATGTTTTATTAAAAGAAGCCACATGTTTGCCTCTGGTAGAGACCAAACAATAATACTGTCAGGAAGCTCTGAAGGCATTGGATTAATAAAATCATTCTGGTGGCAGAGGACTAAACTGGCATATAGAAACATAAAAACATGGAAAACAGATGGCAGAAAAAGACCTAGTGATTCATTGAGTCTGCCCTTTGAATTTAGTGGGGGTTTTTTTGTTTTATTTTTATTTATTTTTTTGTTTATTATTTTTATATATATATATATTTTTTATTTTTGTCTTATGATGGATATGTGTTCATCCCAAGCATGTTTAAACTCAAGTTACTGATGATTGACTCTTGATCCCCGCTGCAAGTTGGTTTCAAGCTTCCACTACTCTTTCTGTGAAGTAATACTTTATAATAATACTCATTGTTTCAGTGAGCTACTTAATAGTTATATACAAAGATAAAATGATTGCATTCATTGATAATTAGTGTAAAATTATATATTTTTTTAGAACAAGAAATGCAACAACCCTTGTTTTTAGTATTAAATTTATTTAATTATTCAGTTTCTATGGCGGTTCATCTCAGCCAAATGACTCTAGGTGGCTTATGGTTCTAAAATTGATTAAACAGTTAAAAAGAATAGAAACAATACAAAACAAATACAAGCAGCAATCGAGATAACAGATCAGTTAACAATAAAGCCAAGAAATTAAGTCAATAATACTTTCAGAGCCCCAGGCCCGGGTATACAACCAAGATTTTAAGCCTTCCAAAAGGCCAAGAGAGTCAGAGAGCAGGGGCTACAGCAGAGAAGGCCCATCTTCTGATCCCCTGCCAGCTGACAATCTTTGGCTGATGGGATTTACAGCATGACCAATTTGCTGGACCAAATTGGACGGGTACACACTCTTGAAATAGGACAGTCCTTCAGGTAACCCAATTCCAAGCAATATAGGACTCTAAAACAGGGGTCCCCAACCTCTAGTCTGTGACCAGTACCGGGCCACGGCATGCCAGCAACTGGTCCGCACAAACAAGCAAAGCCCCATATGCGGGATGCAGGCAGCACACAAAACCATGCACCCTCCGGTCCACAGAAAAACTCTCTCCACGGCTGGTCCCTGGTGCTACGGGCAACTTATGATCACAATTGGAGTTTCTGTTGCTAGACAAGGCAGTTATTAAGTGAATCACGCCTGATTTGTACCATCTTTTTTGCCATGGTTGTTAACCGAATCACTGCAGTTGTTAAGTGAACCATATGGCCATTAAGCAAATTCAGCTTTACCCCATTGATTTGGCTTGGTGAAAGCTGGCTGGGAAAGTCACAGATGGTAATCAAATGACCCCAGGACACTGCAGCCGTTGTAAATATTACATGCAGATGGCCAAGTGCCCAAATTTTGATCATGTGATCAAAAGAGCGGATAATGCAATGGTTGTTAGTGTGAGGACCAAATTTTTTCAGTGCCATTGCAATTTTGAATTGTTGCTAAAATGATTGTTAATAAATATAATATTTACATTCTATATCTTTTGAGGTCTAGTATTAAACGACACTGCTGCTTTGTGTGCAACAAGCCTGTTTCTCTACCTTTGTTGAAAAGATATTTCTATTCAGGTTGATATTATTCAGAGAAAAAGCCCAGTCTGCTGTTGAGTAAAAATTGTCAATTTGAAATCAGTCACATGAGATCAAGCTGGCAAAACCTAAGGTACACCATGTTCTATGAAGAAAATTTTCAATGTTTTCCTATTTCAGATGTGAGTGAATTCATGGACAATTTATGAGTGCGTCCCAGTGTGTGATTTTACTTCTGTAACAAAACTGTGGTAATGAGGAAGGAAATTCTGACATAGTATTTATGATTTAAATATGTATAACAAAATGTACAGATTTGTTGAATCTAAATGAGAAAATATATATGTAGTAAGCTTCCAGGACTGATCAATGGCTTATATCAGAACTTATGGTATATATGTTAACAGAAGTTATTGTTTATAATACTTTCTTACTAAGCTGCGATAGTTTGATTTGCACTTGGAGAGATGGGGGAAAAGTGGATGCCTGTGTGATTCATTTTTTCTCATCTTCAGCTCTACCAGGGACATATTATTCTAGACAGCTCATTCATATTATTTATTTGTTTATTCAATTTCTATAGCTTCCCCCATCTCACCCAAGTGACTCTGGGCAGTTTACAGTTCTAAACCTATACAACAGTTAAGGCAAAAGCGATTAAAATGGTAAAAACATCTAAAAATAAATTCACACAACAACCAAGATACTTAACCAACTTACAATAAATCGAAGAAGCACTGCAGTAATCCAAATAAGAGACTATAAGGGCATGGCTGACAGCGAATAGGGCTTCCCGGTCCAGGAATGGGCACAACTGGTGCATCACCCAAAGATGTGCCATGGTTCTTCTAGCCATGGTTGCCACCTTCTCTTTGAGCATGAACCATGAGTCTAGAAGGACCCCTAGTTTGCACATTGGGTCTGTCTGGGATAGTGCCACCCATTCCAGAACCAGAGATGGAAGAACCTTGTTTCCAGAGCATCCAAATATCTAAAGCCATTCATTCTTCCTAGGGTTGAACCAGAGTCCAACTCGTCCAGATCTGAACAACCTCCAGATACTGGGGTAGGACATCCCCAAGAGACTGTACCTTCCCTCCTCCCATTAACAGGACTGGAATAGACCCCAGAGGAAGTAGATAACTAGCACAATGCAGTGCTTCAATTAAGAGAGAGAGATATGACATTGTATAATTAATGTATAAAATTCACTGCTATAAGACATGGTGAAATCTCCTAATTTAGATAGTTATTTTAGTTTGGTCATTGACCAGCAAAACAAAACAAAAGAGACCCCATTGATTAGAGTAAACCAAGTTATAAGATCATATAATAATACAAACAAAATTGTATGCTGAAATTGAAGAAACAAAGTTTTATAAAGCAGGTTTTACCTTACTGAGGCTACAAATTCCAGATTTTCCTAGTTAGCAAATCAGTTGGGGTTCAGGTAATTAAATAAGGTTTCCCTGTTAAGATTTTGTATGCCTCTCATTACCAAAAATGAGGATTGGTTTCATAGGAAAACCTATGATATACTTTTTAAAAACAATTTCAATGTGTTTGGCTGTCAGAAGGACCATTGAAATACTTTAATGGTAGTGTCTATATTTTAATCTTATATGCCTTCCTGATAAATTCCACTGTTGCTTAGGATGAAGCTAGGAAAATAAACACTCAATTTCAAATATCCAGACTGTACTATTTGCAGTCTCTGTCTAAGATGTCTTTTTTTTTAATATAACAAATTTCTGACCTGCAATGGGAAAGGCTAAACTTCCTTAACACTAAACCTTTAAAATGTACAGTCAAATTAATTCTGGAGCAAAGTAAAGTAAATTTTATGGCCGTGTTAACTGAAAAACTTACAGAGTTGCACTTCTCCTTAAGCAAGAATAGAGGAACTGTGTTAATTTAGTCTCATTTAAATAAATAAATAAATAAATTGCTCTGAAGGGAGAATTATTTCCATATATGGAATAGAAATTTGAAAAATGAGTTCCTGGATCCAGTAACTTAAGGAGCAAAACTCAAAGATAGATTTAGAGTTGGAGAGCAAGTCTATTTATTGTAGTAAAGTGAATAAATATTGTGGATTTTACTCTGCATTCCAATAATGACTTCATACTTTTTTCTCTCCAACTTCTGAGCTTTCTTCCCTTTTCTGTGTCTCATTCTCATTCCACTTCAAAAATCCTCACCCTGTCCTCACAATTTCTTCAGCTCTTAAACCTGTATTTTTAACGTATACGTAATAATCACTGTTAATGAGCTGCACACATATTTTTGCATTAGAAATATGTGTTGTAAAATATCCATATAATGAGTTGGTGGAGATTTTTTGTTCCCAGCAAGTTTGCCTCCCCCCCCCCCTTTTTTTTTTTTCTTCTTAACATACTGCTCTTCCTGTAGATATGCAAAGAATTCCAGTTTGAGGGTTTGAAAAGACCTGCATTACATTACTGTAGTTCTTGGCAAATTTTCTTCTGCTATTTTAATTTTAACCAATTAAAAGAGCCATTTTTTTCTTCTTTTTTTTACGTCTGAAGTATATTAAAAGATATCACATTCAAAGACTGGCCATGCACTCAATTAATTACTGGTGTCCAGCAAAAGGTCTACCAGTAGCTATCACCATGACAACCTTTGGGAGACCTCTGCCCACCTGTTGCATGATAGAAACTGCATTAGGCAGTTGGTTCCTACATTACGCCTCCTTTTTGGCCTGTGGGGAATTTGTACTAATTAGAATTAGTTGTCCTTCTGTAGTCCAACTCCTGACACAAATTGCATTCTGTAGCTTTTTGTTCCACTTGAGTTCACAGACAAAATAGCCTGTGCCATGTTTGAAATGAAGCAAGCCAATATGAAAGGATTTCGCATAATTGGTTAATATACTTTAACATTTTAACTAATATCCTCCGTCTTGGCTTCTTGCGAAAGAAATATTGTTTTCTTTCTTTCTTTCTTTTTAAATTTCTTTCTTTTCTTTGGCCGGATAATTATTTATGATCACATCAGAGGGTAATTTTAATGCTGCTTGTTGAGGTGTCATTAAATCATGGTCAGGCTCAACTGCATTGGAACAAAACAAGTGACCTTTAAAAACGATAGTTTGAAAATGGGCCCTGTGGTGATGGAAACGGTAAAAGTACAAATCGTGGCGTGGTGAAGAAAATAAAAGCTCTGGCACGCATATCAGGAGAATATCACTTTATTTATTGAAGCCACTAAAGAAGTCGCAAGAAAGTGCAGTGACTAAGCAGTCCAGGTAAAATGAAAGGTATCTGAAACACATACAAGAAGAAAACAGAGGTGGCTTCACCAAGGCCCAGTGCAGACAAAATGCTTAAAACCAGGATTCTTTTATTTCATTTAAACATCTTTTCAGTCTTATATGTGAATCTCTAAGCCACTGTTAATAATCCCAAATAGATTTGAGAACCGAAGTTTATTTTGACCACAACTAACCAAGGTTTTCCAAAATCTTTTATAAAGCATTCCATGTGGGACTAAAATTGACATGAGGGTGCAGTTGTAATTAAAAAAAAAATAGGATAATACTTCAGTGATCAAACTTAGGCAAGATAGTGTCAGACCACAGGTACAGATAAGCAATAAGAAGCTGTTTTCAGAAATTTAAGCTCTGAAAATAATGGGACCAGCATAGTTACCAGCAGTGCTTTTTTTGTAAAAAAAAAAAAAAAAAAAAAGGTGCCGGAACTCACACACATCATACAACCCGCCTTGCCTACCCTACAAGGTTCCATCCAAAAAAGGTGCCGGAACTCCGTTCTGGGCGTTCTATGACAACAACAAAAAACCCTGGTTACCAGTACATGATGTTGCTGAAGAGGAGAAGACCCATATTGTCTATGAATTCACCATGCAAGGCAGCTACCGTTTGCTGTGAGACGCTAATGAGGTAGATTTTTTCCAATAATACTGCATTTATGGTCAGCTGCTTTTTTTTATGGTCACTGAACTGTGAGGCAGGGATATCACTAGAACCAAACAATTGATAGTTATTTCTATGACTGCTATTATCTGTTACAGATATATATTTTAGCAACTTGAGTTTTGTAGAGTACTGAAAGATGTAGGATAAAATGTTTCAGATAAGTGCATCTTATATATAAAATCTGATCTAGTTACTTGTATTATGGCTCTGTTTTAGACTGACCCGGATAAATAGGGTTCTGTGCCTGAAGCTCTTTAGAAAAAAAAGATATGTGGAAAGAAAGATATATAAAATAATGTATGTAATTTAAAAGAGAGACATTCTTCTCTCTCCTCTCCTTAATTCTCAAAATGAGAATTTGAGGAGACTAAAAATGGATACTTGAATGGCTTTACAGAGTCAATATGCATGGAATATTAGGTTATCAATGGTTGCTTTGCATCATAGTTAAATATTATCTTCGGAATCAGAGACAGATTGTCTCTCAGTACCATTTATTGGAAAAAGTACTGGAAGAGGCCATTGTTTTATTATTTACAATTGTTATCTGTTGGTAATTGTGGGAAAGGTTGCTAGATTAGATAGGTTTTGGGCTTTAGAAAATGCTCTGAAGACACACCATTCATTTTAAGCTTTTAAGAGCGTCTCTTACTTTTAAGGCATAGACAAAATGGTTAACAAATATCTTTTCCAAACCATATTGTGATAAATAAATATGCATAGGACAAATTAAGATAAGTAAATAGGATAGTCTTGATACATCTTAAAGACAATTTATTGCAGCATTAGCAACTTTTATTAACATCTATTATTAGATATCTGAAATGGGATGGGACGGGACGGGACGGAACGGAACGGAACAGAACAGAACAGAATAGAATAGAACAACAGAGTTGGAAGGGACCTTGGAGGTCTTCTAGTCCAATCCCTGCTCAGGCAGGAAACCCCATACCATTGTCCAGTCTCTTCTTAAAAACTTCCAGTGTTGGAGCACTACAACTTCTAAAGGCAAGTTGTTCCACTGATTAACTGTTCTAACTGTCAGGAAATTTCTCCTTAATTCTAGGTTGCTTCTCTCCTTGATTAGTTTCCATCCATTGCTTCTTCTCCTGCCTAGAATGTCAGTTTTCTAGGTTAAATGTTAACCTAGAATGTATATGAGAGAGACAGTTTGGTATAGTGGTTAAAGCAAGACGGTAGAAAACAGGAGACCATGAGTTTTAATCCTACTTTAAGAACAAAGCCTTTGTGTTACCTTGGGTCAGTCTCTCTCTCTCTCTCTCTCTCTCTCTCTCTCTCTCTCTCTCTCTCTCTCTCTCTCTCTCTCTCTCTCTCTCTCTATATATATATATATATATATATATATATATATATATATATATATATATATATATATATATATATATATATATATATATATATATATATAAAAAATATATATATATATATATATATATATATATATATATATATATATATATATATATATATATATAGCCAATCACTTCTGAAATTTTGCAAAGAAAGATACATAGTCTTGTCCAGCCAGTCACCAGAAGTCAATACTGACAAAAAACCCACACCCAGATATATGAGTGTATTTCCATATAAATCCAAACACATACACACACAGTTCCATAGACTTAGAAGTGAAACGGGATAGACGGAGATATCAGAGGAAACAATTTAAAAGGGAACATTAAAAATGATGACAATAATAATGAAATTTAATATATAAAGATTAAATACTGTAAATATGCTAGTGGAAAACATTTAAGCTACTGTATATAATCTTGGTACTGGCTTTAATGATTTAATGGGTAATATTTAATCACACTGCATTTATTTAAGAAAATGCTGCATGTTTCATTTTAGTTGAACAAAGTACATATTTTCTCACTTCTACTCAAAGTTGAGTTGTCAAGCCTACGCAAAGATTTGAACTACAACATTAATTCTAGTTGAACAGGAGCGCAAAATATTTACACTGATGTACTTAGGTGGTACTTATACCAGTTCTAGCTGAAGATTAAATTTTCACTTTGTTCCTTTCTATGCAAGAACTACTTGAAAAGCAATAAGGTATAGAATTCAAAATGAGGCCACAAAAATACAAGATATAAAACAGATGAAATCCGTAATACTGAAGTGTGTTCCAAGGGCATATTTGTATACACGAAGTGGTTTTGTGCAAGTCAACTCATCTTTGGTTGGTAGCTTGCCCTCAATATTCATAGAATGAAATAAAATATGATTCATAGCATTCAAGACTTTTTGAAGCAGATGAAGTTGTCTCATTACAAACTTGGCATCAAAACTTGCTAATAGTTTCAAAACACGATAGTCACTCAAAGATACAAATCACGCTGGGAATGTGCTGGAACTGTACAGTTGAAACCCCAAATCTTCTTTGGGGGGGGGAGTGATCTTACTCCTTACCTTAAATTAATGTATTTAAGTTTAATTTATAAGACTGCACACATAGCCAGTTCCATCAGTTCCCGATGAAACATGGCGGAAGCTATATGTTTGTAGACCTAAAATGGAGATACCATCTTAAAAAATCCTTCAAAGAAAATTATGAAATAGTAATTTGGGACTATCTTTATGCAATCTGCCCTACAGCCCTATAAATATTGTTGCTACTTTCTCGTATACTTAATGGGACTCACATTTCTTATATTTCAGTTTAGGATTCTTCAGGTTTATTTGATTCATTCACAGTTTTTCTTAATAAGATGATGCAATGTGAACTATTTGACTTTCTTTACGGGATTCTTAATACTTGGAGTGGGGAAGATTTTAGGGGCAAATCCAGTTTGGTAACTTGATTCAAAAAGGCCTGAAAGTCTGGGCAAAGGAGCATGAAAATCATTTGTCAAAATTGTATGAATTTGTAATTCATAATTGGCATGAGGCAATTTGAAGAAATAGTTTTCTACTGCTGACACTGCTGTCAAAATAAATGTGGGGAAGATAATTATAGTAATTAACAAAATAGATAATTACACTTTGTCATGGGATAAGGTACATTTTTGATTTCTGATTAGGAGCAGATCAATAGTAAATGAAATGCCTTGCTATTCATATCTGATTAATATATCCTTGTACAGAAATGAGTTTTTCAAAGACGGTAAAAGCTACAAGCGACCATTTTATTGACAACCAGTCTCTGCAAAATTAACCCCTATAATGTGTATATTCAGTTGTGCAAAAAAAAACAACCCTTAAGTTCTCTCCTATCATTTCTCATATAATTTTGGTTTATATTAACACATCCTCTGGTCCTTTATGAAGATTTGGGTTTTTATCGTTTGTTTGTTTTCTTTTGAAACATTTCAGATTCTTCTCCTAAACCATACATTGAAAATTTTATTTGTTTGTTTCTTTGTTGGCTTTTTATGCAATTCTGATCAACATCTACTTTGAGCAATACTTCAAGTTCATGATATGCTCCCCTTTTCCTCCTTATCATAACTTGCTTTCTCTTTGTACAAAATTGTCCAAAAATGTAATTTCTGTTACATCTGAATTGATAATCTATGCTTGTGCCAATTTTTTGTAATAACCTAAAAGCCATAAAAATATAATTTGAAAATGAAATTTTCTAAGCTGTAATGTTAGTTTTTCACAACAAGAAGAAAAAAAATCCTCAGATTTTTAACAGGTGGAAATTGGAAGCTGTAGATTAGGTGTAACTCAGTATATTCAAGCATTTCCATCTAAATGCTATCAGGTTACTAACCCTAACCCTTGACACCAGGCTCTGAGTTATGACATTGCAGAGACACTGATAGGGCAAAGGAACCCCTGGTCTTGAGTTGCATTGCTACTGCCAAGTTGGGAGCAGCATGTAAGGCTAATTGTAAGGAAACAATTACTATATCTCTCCTGTTTATGAGCACCTGAGAATTCTCTGGTTGGCCAGTGTGAGTAATTAATTCTGGGTTAAGATGGGCCTTAACCTAATCCAGTAGGTCTTTTCTTGTGTATCACAGTGTCATTAAGCAAATGGGCAACTATCACTGCAAGTGGAAGTTGCTGGGCACTGATTGTAAGAAATAAAATTTAAATTGGGCCTTATAATATTGCCCTTTGCCTTTCAATAAGGAAAGACATTATCCCATTATAAGTATTTTTTTAAAGTTTCAACTGCCTCTTCTTTTATATATAGAATAAAAATTGTTTTCATATTGTTCTGTGTCCGAAACGTAAAATAACTTTGGCTGATCTTCTAAACTTTGGCATTTTGTTTTAGCACAGTGTTCAAGGTTCTACACTATTCTACAATATATATGTATTGAAGAACAATTTTTCTTATCCTGCGTTGGAAGCTGTGTGCACTATAAGTATCACTTTCTTTGTGAATGAAGCTTAATAGAAGCATTAAAAAGTTTACGAGAGGCTTCAAAGTACTCTAAATTGGCTTCCGTTAGTTCACCTGTAATATTTGCTCATTTTTTCATTGACACAGATGCTGATGTGAATGATGCTCGACACTTCCGTGCAGTGATAAACTTAATTCTCTTGCTATTTTGTCGGTTAAGTGTCCCAATACAGGTTCAATACAGAAACAAACTTTAAAATTAATATCCGGTCTGTAGCTTAAACTGTAAAGATCAAGCCAGAATGTAGTAGGAATAGAAAATAACATATATTTTTTCTTTTTATATATAGTGTTTAATTAAATCATACATGCTTTATCAGAGGATAAAATGCAGCATGCACTTAGGAATGCAGAAGGGAGAGAGGGAGAGAGATATTTTATTTATATCCTGTAATTCTTTCAGAAGTTTAAGATGGCATATATAGCACTCCCTTTTTTTTATTTCTCCCCAGAACAACCTGTGAGGTAAATTGGACTGAGAGTAACTGACTGAAAATCATCCAGGGAGTCATCGTAACTAAGAGAAAATCTGAATCTTCATATTCCCTTTCTAAATAGAATAGAGGGAGTCCTCGACTTACAACAGTTTGTTTAGTGACTATTGAAAGTTACAACAGCACTGAAAACGGTGACTCATAAGTGTTTTTCACATTTATGATCACTGCCGCATCTCCATGGTCACATGATTGAAATTCAGACGCTTGGCCACTGAGTCATATTTATGATGGTTGCTGTGTCCTGCCCCAGGGTCATGTGATCACCTTTTGCAACCTTCTGACAGGAAAAGTCAATGGGGAAGCCAAATTCACTTAACAACTGGGTTATTAACTTAACAGCTACAGCGACTCACTTAACGACTGTGCTAAGAAAGGTTGTAAAATGGGACAAAACTCACTTAACAAATGTTTCGCTTAGCAACAGAAATTCTGGGCTCAATTGTGATCGTAAATCGAGGACTACCTTTATTTCCAAGTAACCATTCATACTTCTCCCATGTTCAGTACTTTCTGATAACATTTTTTTTCTTCAGTAACACAGAGCATAAAATTGGACAGTTTCAGTGCCGGAATAAATTTAAAAAGTTTGGCAGTACAATTCTATAGCTCAGAATTATTCTCATTATATTAAATGATGCTTGCTCTCAAGTAAGTGAGTATATCTACTCATACTAAAAGTCCCATTAGATTAAGTAGCTATTTTTGCCATACAGTTCAAAACCTGTTATAGGTAAATTATCTCAGTTAGATCCTAGCTGTTTGATTAATTGATCTCAAGTGACATTCATCCTAGCGTGCTGCCAATTATAATTTCAAAGAACTAAAATAAGGAAACAAAAATCTGTAATTTTACACATAAGGTAGAGATAAAGTCAATGTAAGGTTCAGGCTTATAGCTATTATTCATGCCAGAAATTAAATTCTCATAGAATTATATAGAATGGAATTGGTTGTGAAAGTGCCTTAAAGAACTATTGTGCTGTATATAATTCTTTTACTTCTGACTAAATAAAAGAATCTCAACATGTGAGGAGTGAAAGGAATGGCTTCAAGTTCTAATTGTATTTTTCAAGACAGACCCAAATGGGAAAGAAATTTAAAAGTCACTCTCTCGTATGATTCTAAGTAGTTTGCCATGTTTTCTTCCTATTGCTAAAAGAGAGAGACTGGCCCAAGATCAGTTGACTGGCTTTGTGCCCAAAGTGGGGTTAGAATTCTAGTTTCTGTTGTTGTGCCTTTAACCACTATATTAAACTGGTCTCCCTCCGTCCCCCCGTCCCCCCCCCCTGTATAACCTGGAGGTGAAAAGATCTGCACATTGCTAATATGAATGACAATATCGTATAGGGTTGGTTTTTTAAAAAAAACATATTGAGTTCAAAGAAATGCATGGATTGTGATGCATACAGCACTGCATCGTTTTGACAATGCTTAGTAACTGTGACAAGAAGCAAGACAGAGGTGGATTAAGGCTTCTCTGACTATTAGAGCCTGCCTAGATCTCATCCAACATTACCCTCTTAAGCATCAGAGAACTGGGCTATGAATCAGTAAGTCCCTGATTTCATTCCTGCCTCTACCATGAATTTATGTGGTAGCCTTAGGAAAACCATTCTCTCTGCCCTTCAGATATTCTATTTGCAGTGCCCAAGATAGCCTTTCCTTGTAGGATTAGCACTTCAGACGTGTTTCCTTTTCAAGCCTTCACTGGTGTTAGTATTCTCAGTCTTAGATCTCCTTGCCATCAGTGCACTGAAAGGGGACAGCATTTCTAAGTCACACTTTCCCTGGGGGACTTAGATTACAAACTGATATTGTAAATGATATGATAGATCTACTTATAGTATATGGAACAGATCCGCCTCTTCAGACTCCCCCCCCCCTTGAGTAGATGGCAAGGGACAGAGCCAATCAGGAGATGAAAATGAGGCTGGGGTCAGTAAACACAATCTCACCGTTCATCTCACTTGACTTTAAACAAATTAATTTGGAATGGGCCTCAAGCAATTGCCATTATAAGGATACAGATCACATAAAAGTACTATGCTGTCCAAATATCAAATTAGGTAGCCACAACATTGAAGTAGAGATTACTTCCCTGCATCCTTTTGCATGTAGATACTTTGATTCAAGAGTAGAGGAACCAACCCCCAATCTAGTTTAATATAATGTTCCAGAAGTTCCTCAAGACTTTGGAGTCCCAGGGAACCCATGAAATCTTGAGATGACTGTTACTGTTACTCTGGTTACCATTCACTCTTTTTTGTGCCTTCTGGATTTTTTTTTTTTACATTTGGGGTGGGGGATGATTGTTTTTATTTATTTGTTGTTTTGACTAATTGTTGTATGCCACTTTTTGTGAGATGGGTGTCCATAACATTTGATAAATAAATAAACCCCCTACTGTGGTTTCATTGAAAATTGGCTTTTTTCTATGTTGCTCATTAGCTATATGTGCAATCTGTCTCTCATCCAAGCACTTTAGAAAATCCAGGATTGTATACTTTTAGTATTAAATCCTGAATACAGTTTCAATCCAGTCTCCAGAATTATATGCGAACAGTTCTACCCTTTACATGAATGTATTCTGAATCCTGAGGCAATATGTACCTGAAAATGCATGATTCTTAATTTATTTTTAATATATTTTCCCACAAATGCACTTTTTCATATGTATTTCCTAAAACAAGGTAGACAACTCACAGTTCACAGGTCCCCAAACCACTTTTTTGCATCCCTTAGTCCCTATTCTGATCAACCTGTCAAGAAATTGGTACTTTATCTCATGTTTCCAATGTATCTAGGTATGGGGGGGAAAGTAAAATTGCCATTTAACCCTTAGGAAAGAATCAAAATGCATAACAATGTCAACATGAATAATCTAATAACACTGCCATCTTCAAACCACTAACTCTGACCCCATCCACTTTCCCCATAATCCAGGGTACCCTTGCTGTCAAAAACAAAAACAACCAAGTGAAATGAAATGAATTAAAAGATACCTTGAACTTTGAAAGATTGTCTGCTGGCATCACAAATGTACATTTAAGAATTAATTTTAAGAATTTAAAATATTCAGTTTATGACCATTTTATTATATTTTTCTTAGTCACAAATTAAAAATATGTATCAATAAAAATAGCAATATTTGTCTTTCTGTCTATCTACCTACTGTGTGTTATATCTATCTATCTGTATCTGTCTGTCTATTATCTATCTATCTATCTATCTATCTATCTATCTATCTATCTATCTATCTATCTATCTATCTATCTCATTGCTTGAAAAGAATTTCTTTTATGAGACAAAGTAAAGAATAGAATAGCAAGGAACAATTCAGACATAAATGAATGCTGACCTAGCATGTGACAAACACAACAAAGCTTCTCAAAAATATTACATGAAAGGTCTACCATGGGGCAGCCAATGTTTTTATTTACTCTTTTTTAAAAACAAAACACTGCCAATCCCAATTTATCAGTTACCATCTAGTGACAATTTATTCATTGTTCACTCTTGGAAGGCAGAAGTTACATGACTAGTGATAGCAACTCTATTTCAATATAGTATAATAGAGATAACAGAGGACCCAAAAGCTCTACAGCTGCCTTTTTGTCTGCTTTGTCTCTTTTCATTAATCTATCAGAATCTTCATTTAATATAATCTCCCCCCAAAAAAGGCAAAGTAATTGCTTCACTTATCAGTTATCATCGCATTCACATACTTATCATGTCAAAATTATTTATGTGGATAGCTAGGTTGATCTTCCGCATTTAAAAGCTTGAAAATTTGAATAACTATTCTGCCAGTTAGGTTATCAAAATTTTTGCATAAGCAATGACTTTCCTTTTTTGAGATCTTCTAGTAGAAAAAGAGAGAGAAAATATTGTGGTGTGTGTTTGTGTGTGTTTAAAACAACTTATTAACTGGTATAGTATTACCTGTTCAGTCTTCTCCACTAAAATAAAACTTGTACTTTTATTTTGGATTCACTCATTCTTTTGAAGTATTTATGGCAGGGCTTTTTTTCTCGGAGAAAAGGTGGCGGAACTCAAACCTGGCCACGCCCTCATCAAACCCTAGGACCGCCCCTTTAGAGAACAGGAATGCAAGTAAAATTTGGGAGGGGCTATTTCCGGTGCGGCCGGCCCGGAAAAAGGTGCCGGAACGCGGTTCCGCCGCGTTCCGGCTGAAAAAAAGCCCTGTGCATGCATATAAAATTACACAATTTTGTTATAATTAATTTCCTTTATTTGTTTAGTGGGTTGTTTTATTTTTATGCTTTCAAGTCAGTTTTTTTTACTTCTGCAGTTTTCTTGGCAAGATTTCAAATGTGGTTTGCCATTGTTTCCTTTCTAAGGCTGAGACAGAATGACTGGCCCAAAGTCATCTAACTGGCTTCATGCCTAAGGTGAGATAAGAATTCATCATCTCCCAGTTGCTAACTTAACCACTACACTAAACTGGCTTTCTGTTTAGTTGGTTAGTCACCTTGTGTATCATTTCAATCTTTAGACACTAAACCCAGTCTAGTTCAAGAGAGAATGGCTTTCTTGATAAATTTTGGACAAAGTGTAACAGCCCTTTTAAGAACTAGATGTTCGGGAAACAAATCCAGCTAAGTTTTCTAATGAAGACAAAATTAAGAGACAGCAGTCAAACTGGAAACAACATGAACTGGGTAAAATCTCGACAATCTTATAGCGATGGTTCTCCATGCAAAGACTAAGCTGACCTGAGAACATTATAGTTTTATCTGATTCAGGAGGATAAATCAATGTGCTATCTGGAACCAGGAAGATAATTGTAACGGTTTTTACCCTGCAGCCTTAACTAGAAGTCTGTTGAGAATATAGAACATGTAGGCCTATTCATGGTAAAGGAAAGTGTCAACTCCTCTTTTTGGGGGAGGGCTATTTTATGTGTCCAAATATTTAATGTATTAGGGTATAAGTGTTTACTTATGCTTAAACACAATTTGACTAGGGGCAAATTCACCAACTTTGCCTGTAACCTGTAAACTGTGTTTTCTAAACTGAAGGCTAAACCAGTTATAGTTTTGCAACACAGAAGAGGAGAAGGGAGCAAGAACACATCAACCACGGCAATGAGTTTTATAGTTCTGTGTGAATTTCCATTTAACCTCACATTGAACCAAATTAAACCCTATTTAGAAATATTAGTAAGTGTCTGAGTCCATCGGGTTTTAAGGGAAGAAATATAAGAGTGATATGAAATAATGAAGGCACAGAGATAATTTAAGAAATGTTAAGTATTACAGTTTTTCAAGAAGCCAGTACAGTAAAAAAAAAACCAAAACCATAATCACTGCCTTGGTTGAATTGTACTTTCTCCAGCACTGGAGATGGAGGATCCACCCATGGGTAGTAGACTGTATTCCTGCCCAATCAGATTAAGTCAGCCAAAGTTGCCACGCCCGTCCTGGACCCTAGATCCCAGTCTTGACTTAATCTTGCCCATGGACGGACGTGTAACTCTGGCTCTTAGGCAGGTATAGTCTGGACTTTGGGTGAATCCTCCACCTTC